>NC_136004.1:33631649-33656634 GCF_048128805.1 Centroberyx gerrardi | reverse complement strand
TTTCCCTCACAGTCTGGTGGGGAAACATGAAGACAGAACCAGATGGAACCAGGATGGACCCGGTCTGCAGCAGCTCCATGTTGAGCTGACCTGCTAACAGCTGCAGCTCATCTGTCTGATGCTAGCTGTTAGCTTTCACTGCTTCATGTTGTTATTGTTACATTATATCATATCTGCAAACCAACCCGCACTAGCTATGTAACTTGTAGCTGATAACTAGTAACAGTTACAGCAACAGTAAACAGCTAGCATTAGCTAGCAGACATGCTAACGTAAACAATTTGACTATAAAGAAGTAGTTGAAAGTTAAAGGACGGTTAATGCTGACAACTAATACAAATTTGATCCAGTTGGTTTGGAGATAATTGAACATGAACAGCATGAAGTGGCTAACAGCTAACACTGCTAACATGAACTGATGGACCTGGAGATAAATCTGCTGTAGCTGACTGCTAGCTTCAGCTAACTTTAACATTATGAATCAGCATCAGCTGCTCCAGCTCATCTTCAACGATACTGAAGGATTATTTGGTGAAGTTTTTATTTTTTACTCTGTAGATCAGCTGAGTTTCCCACCCGAGTGTGACAAATCAAATATGGCCGCATGTGAGCCAAGCTAATGACTGTTAATGAGAATCTTCCTTCCTTGCAGACTGTGGCCTACAGCATCCTCTGGGACATCAAGTTCCTCATGAGGTGAGCCTTTGACCTTTGACCTGTTACCAGATCTGTCTTGTACACCCTAGGGTCTTTAAAGGGGGACGCCACCCATTTTAAGAATTCACATGTTCTTCCTGTCCCAGCACAGTTCAGTCAAGACTTCTGAACCTGCTCCAGTCTTTCCTACAGCTGGAAACTGGAGTTCATGATGTCACTGTGATGTCAAATCTGTCTCTGTTCCATCGACCAATGAGGTTTCTGTCTGAGTTCTTCACCCAAATCAAGTTTCAGTTGTGGTTCCTACCTGTCAGCAGTGCTGGAATATAATCAGCAGCTGGTTTTACATCCCAGTTTCCTGTCTGATCTCCAGCAAGTTCAGAGACAGACTGAACTGGAGGAACGTGGATTCTTAAAATGTGCAGCATTCCCCTTTAAGTCAGTGGGATGTGACCTGAGCTGGGTGAGCTGTGGCATGTGTACTGACCCCCCCCCCCCCCCCCCCCCCCCCCCCCCGCAGGAACCTGGCCCTGGGTGGAGGCTTGCTGCTGCTCCTGGCAGAGTGCAGAGGGGAGGTGCGCAGTGTGTTCGCTGGTGTTCCCTCTCTGGGTCAAAGTTCACCGAAGCACCTGCTGCAGCTGGGGGGGCCGGGTGCTGCTGGTGCTCATGTTCATGACGCTGCTGCACTTTGACCTCAGCCTCTTCAGCGTGAGTCTCACACACACACACACACACACACACACACACACACACACAGACAGACATTTAACACCAGGCTGCCTCTGTCCTGTAGTCCTGTAGAGACCAGGTCCTGCAGAACCTGCTGCTGCAGCTCTTATCCTCCTGGTTTCAGACCAGACTAGCTGCTGTAGATAAATGTAGAACCATATTATAGTTCTGCAGGTCCTGTTCCTCCAGATCCTGCAGAACCTGGCAGCTCCAGCTCAGAATATACTGGAGAATATCAGCCACCTGCTATAGAACCATACTATCATGCAGTCTGTCTGAACCTGCAGCGGTGGTCTGTGAGCCAGCAGACTGACCGGGTCTAGCTACCTGACTCAGGTGATGAGTCTCCTCAGTGGAAATGCTTTGGGGAAACAGCAGGTTTGAATCATTATTGGTAAGAGGGGTGATGGTCCTGGTAGCTGCTGGTTTTCAGACCAGACTAGTCGCTGCAGAGCCAACATGTTCAACCATATTATTATTACTACCTGGCCAAGAGGCAATAACAGTATACAAGTCTATACAAATATCACAATGTACATAATATCTATACAGCAGCAGACATGTCCAGTATGTGCTGTAGCAGGGCAGAAGAAGCAGCTGTTAGAGGACGGCAGTGGGATGAAGGCTGTGGAGTTTTATTATTATTATTATTATTATTATTATTATTATTATACTGTGAGGCGTCCCGTCTCTCCTGCAGGTCCTGCAGAACCTGGTGGGCACGGCGCTCATGGTGCTGGTGGCCGTGGGCCTGAAGACCAAGCTGGCGGCTCTGACGCTGGTGGCCTGGCTGCTCTGCATCAACTTCTACTTCAACGCCTTCTGGAGCGTTCCGGCCTACAAGCCCATGCACGACTTCCTGAAGTACGACTTCTTCCAGACCACCTCGGTGATCGGAGGACTGCTGCTGGTGGTGGCGCTGGGGCCGGGGGGGGTGTCGGTGGACGAGAAGAAGAAGGAGTGGTGAGGGGAGGGGAGGGGGGGGGAAGAAGGAGTGGTGAGGGGAGGGGAGGGGAGGGGAAGAAGGAGTGGTGAGGGGAGGGGAGGGGAGGGGAGGGGGGGGGGAGTAGCTACTAGTGATGGACGATCTGTTTCTCTCCTGATACGACTCAATACTGATCTGAGTTCAGGATCAATACAGCCAGGATACGATGTGATCAATAAAAGTTCAGTGACAACAAAGTCTGACTGTGCAGAATTCTGTTTATTTCTGAGTCACAAATCTTTCTAGCGATGCCATTGGCTGCTAGAATGTAAACAACAATTTAAAAATGTCATTACAAAGTGACAATAATATAATTTGGATGGAGAGCTTGTGAAACTGTGATGGTCAAGAGTCTCATTAGTGATTACTACAGCAGAATAACATGGAGCTGATATCACCATTCATGTTCCTGACAGCAGAATAACATGGAGCTGATATCACCATTCATGTTCCTGACAGCAGAATAACATGGAGCTGATATCACCATTCATGTTCCTGACAGCAGAATAACATGGAGCTGATATCACCATTCATGTTCCTGACAGCAGAATAACATGGAGCTGATATCACCATTCATGTTCCTGACAGCAGACAGACTGACATGTTTTGTATTGAGATTTGTTGAATTGCGATACATCGTCCCATCACTAGTAGTGACGGAGGAAGAGATGGAGGAGGTGATGGAGGGAAGGAGGAGGAGAGGAGGATGGATTGGGTTTCTATGGAGATGAAGGAGGAGGAGGAGGATGGATGGATGGATAAAAAAGAGTGACTCCATACACCTCTCTCTCTCTCCCCCCCCTCTCTCTCTCTCCTCCAACAGTTTTTTATATTTATTTCCACTTCCCTCACTCCTCCTTCCCACACCTCCTTTTTAAAGCGACCAATCGGAGATTCTCTGTGTCACATGACATCTGTGTGTGTGTGTGTGTGTGTGTGTGTGGTATGAATGATGGCTTCACTGTGTTTGACTGACAGCTCCAACTCTGTCTCTGATTGGTCCTCTGCTTCAGTCAGGAGTTACACTTCAGTTCAAACCTTTAATGTTTTTTGGGGGTTTTTTCTGACATTTTCCACCAGTGTTTTGTCTCTAAATATTTCAACATTTCTGCAGTTCTGCCTGTTATTTATTATCATTATAAATATTCTGGTTATTAATCATTATTAGTTTCCATCATTTGAGGAACCAAATAATTTTTAGTTTTAAATCTTATTTCAACATCTTGACTATTTTCAAGTTTCAGTGACATCATGGTTGTGTAATATCAGTATATTCTGTATCTGAACTGCAGCTGAACTGAAATCTGTTTAATTCATATGATTTATATTAGTGATGTTTAGACCCAGGTAAAGAAAAAATTATATATGTTTCATTATTATATCAGTATATTAATCTGTATCTGTTCTTCTGTTTCTCTCACTCCTACACACACACACACACACACACACAGATGTCATGTGTATTTTTTTTATTTCAGAGATGAAATATGTTGGGTTTTTTGTCTTATGAAAGTTTCTGCAGTCGATGGATTGGATCAAATCTTTATCAGTGTGAAAAGCAGGAGAGCATCACCTGTCTGTCTCTCTGTCTGCCTGTCTGTCTGTCTGTCTGTCTGTCTCTGTCTGTCTGTCTGTCTGTCTCTCTGTCTGTCTGTCTGTCTGTCTCTGTCTGTCTCTCTGTCTGTCTCTCTGTCTGTCTGTCTGTCTGTCTCTGTCTGTCTCTCTGTCTGTCTCTCTGTCTGTCTCTCTGTCTGTCTGTCTCTGTCTGTCTGTCTGTCTCTCTGTCTGTCTGTCTCTCTGTCTGTCTGTCTGTCTGTCTCTCTGTCTGTCTGTCTCTCTGTCTGTCTCTCTGTCTGTCTGTCTGTCTCTCTGTCTGTCTCTCTGTCTGTCTGTCTGTCTGTCTGTCTCTCTGTCAGTGTTTTTTTTCCAGTATCTATAAAGTTATGACAGATTGAAATGATTTTCTATGGTGTTTTTGAAGCTGTTTAATAAATCCGCTGCAGCGTTGTGAAGCTTCTTGTCGTTTCTGATGTTTGGAGTCTCACAGTCAGGAAAACTGATTATTATTATTATCAGAGGGGGATGAAAGGTCAGTGACCTCCGACCTCCAGTCAGGTGCTTCAAAAAGGAAAACAGAATAAAAGTGGAGAATACAAAGCATTAAAATATATAGAAGGAAAAAAAAGCTTGTGAAAGCAAAGTGAAACGAGAAGCAGGTTGTAGAGCGACAGGCACACACACACACACAGGAGGCTGAATCTGACAATATTTGTTTTTAAATGTTCATAAAAATGAACTGTCCCTATGAATACATAAATAAATCATATAGTCATTTTTGCTTTTGCTTGTAATTGTTTTAATCGATTTATTTCATGTAAAGCACTTTGAGTTGCAATCTATGTATGAATGGTGCTATAAAACATAAAGATATTATTATTACATAATCCAGGTGAAAGCAAGACTAAAAAGTGTTTTTAAAAGTGATTTAAAGGAAGACACTGATCCATCGAGCCTGACGGAGAAACTCAGATCATCAATATGAAGCAAATCAATTCTGTTTTTATAAGAAACTATAGAGAGAGAGATGTGATATACAGAGATAGAGAGATACAGAGATATACAGAGGGATACAGAGATATATAGAGATATACAGAGATATATAGAGATATACAGAGAGATACAGAGATATATAGAGAGATACAGAGATATACAGAGGGATACAGAGATATACAGAGGGATACAGAGATATATAGAGATATACAGAGAGATACAGAGATATATAGAGATACAGAGATATACAGAGATATAGAGATATACAGAGATATACAGAGATATATAGAGATATACAGAGATATATAGAGGGATACAGAGATATATAGAGATATACAGAGAGATACAGAGATACCGTATTTCCTCTAATATTGGCCCGGGCCTTTATTTACCTCAACTGCAGAGTGTACCAGGCCTTTATTGGAAGCAGGCTTATATTAGAGACAGGACTTTATTTCTAATTCCCTCTGTTTGATAAGTATATTTGCTCATATTTTAGTACGCAGCCTCCTTGTTTTCTGATCTGCTTCTGTTGGGGTACGTTAGGTAGACGTTTTTTTGTTACTGCAATGCATTACGATAATTACGGTAATCGACGACGGCACGCTCCAGAGACTTCCGCCGGCCGAGCCGTCTTGTGGCACTTGTACGTTACTACAAACTACAGTTACAAACAGGCAGCAGGAGTTTACCGGTATCCACCATTGTTTGCATGTAAGCTGAAGCTAACTGAAGCTAACTGAAGCTAACTGAAGCTAACTGAAGCTAACTGAACCTGGGCACCGATGTGTTCCCGGTGATCCGGCCGAGATTTCGGCGGGGGTCCGGGGCTCGGATCGGGAGGATCGATGCGGGCCGTGGGCGCGGTGGAGAGGCAGCGGCGGAGAGAGGAGACGGACACGGTCCAGCCATGTACTAGGTTTTGACCTAGTTTTTTCCCCCGGACTGTATTTGAGGCCGGCCTTTATTTGTTCGTGTCGACCATTATCGGAGACCCGGCTTTTAATTGACTACAGGCCACTATTAGAGGATTTACGGTGTATAGAGATATACAGAGATATATAGAGATATACAGAGGGATACAGAGATATACAGAGATATATAGAGATATACAGAGATATACAGAGATATACAGAGATATATAGAGATATACAGAGGGATACAGAGATATATAGAGATATACAGAGATATACAGAGATATACAGAGATATATAGAGATATACAGAGGGATACAGAGATATATAGAGATATACAGAGAGATACAGAGATATACAGAGATATATAGAGAGATACAGAGATATATAGAGATATACAGAGATATACAGAGATATACAGAGAGATACAGAGATACAGAGATATACAGAGATATAGAGAGATACAGAGATACAGAGATAAATAGAGAGATACAGAGATATACAGAGATATATAGAGATATACAGAGATATACAGAGAGATACAGAGATATATAGAAAGATACAGAGATATACAGAGAGATACAGAGATATACAGAGATATATAGAGAGATACAGAGATATACAGAGATATATAGAGAGATACAGAGATATACAGAGAGATACAGAGAGATACAGAGATATACAGAGATATATAGAGAGATACAGAGATATATAGAGAGATACAGAGATATACAGAGATATATAGAGAGATACAGAGATATACAGAGATATATAGAGAGATACAGAGATATATAGAGAGATACAGAGATATACAGAGATATATAGAGATATACAGAGATATACAGAGATATATAGAGAGATACAGAGATATATAGAGATATACAGAGATACAGAGATATACAGAGATATATAGAGAGATACAGAGATATACAGAGATATATAGAGAGATACAGAGATATACAGAGAGATACAGAGAGATACAGAGATATACAGAGATATATAGAGAGATACAGAGATATATAGAGAGATACAGAGATATACAGAGATATATAGAGAGATACAGAGATATATAGAGAGATACAGAGATATACAGAGATATATAGAGAGATACAGAGATATACAGAGATATATAGAGAGATACAGAGATATATAGAGATATACAGAGATACAGAGATATACAGAGATATATAGAGAGATACAGAGATACAGAGATATACAGAGATATATAGAGAGATACAGAGATATACAGAGATATATAGAGATATACAGAGATATACAGAGAGATACAGAGATATATAGAAAGATACAGAGATATACAGAGAGATACAGAGATATACAGAGATATATAGAGAGATACAGAGATATACAGGGATATATAGAGAGATACAGAGATATATAGAGAGATACAGAGATATACAGAGATATATAGAGATATACAGAGATACAGAGATATACAGAGATATATAGAGAGATACAGAGATATACAGAGATATATAGAGATATACAGAGATATACAGAGATACAGAGATATATAGAAAGATACAGAGATATACAGAGAGATACAGAGATATACAGAGATATAGAGAGAGATACAGAGATATACAGAGATATATAGAAAGATACAGAGATATACAGAGAGATACAGAGATATACAGAGATATATAGAGAGATACAGAGATATACAGAGATATATAGAGAGATACAGAGATATATAGAGATATATAGAGAGATACAGAGATATATAGAGAGATACAGAGATATACAGAGATATATAGAGAGATACAGAGATATATAGAGAGATACAGAGATATATAGAGATATATAGAGAGATACAGAGATATATAGAGAGATACAGAGATATATAGAGAGATACAGAGATATACAGAGATATATAGAGAGATACAGAGATAGAGATACAGAGATCCTGAGGTTTCAGGCTGCAGATCAGACTGACCAGGCTGGTCAGTCGGTCAGTCGGTCAGTCGGTCAGTCGGTCGGTTGGTCAGTCAGTCAGTCGGTCAGTCGGTCAGTCGGTCGGTTGGTCAGTCGGTCCATTTGTTATCAGGTTAGTTGTCAGTTTCTTACTGACAGTGGAAACTGTACACAGGGTTTCTGTCAGTCAGTCTGATGTTAGTTTAGTTAGTAGTTCCATCATTTGTGTCTTAAAGGAAGTTTTTCTGTCAGTCGGTCAGTCAGTTGTTTATCAGGTTTCTGCTCACTGACTGAAACAGAAAGTCAGTCCAGTAGATGTCGGTGGTCGTTCAGTTAGACATCGTGTCAGTTCATTAGTTAGTTCTCAGTAATCAGCTGAACACAGTGCAGAAGTGTTCAGCAGTGTTCAGGCTGAAGGCTGCATGGAGTCTGCAGCAGCTGCACACTGAAAAGATTCTGCACAGGAAGAGATTTTAATTTAAAACTCAACAAACATGGTGACAGTCTGACCTCCACACACACACACACACACGCACACACACACACACACACACACACACACACACACACACAAAGTGACCAGTGGGTTTTGTCCAGGTCTTCTTCACTACAACTAATAAACAGCAGACTGGAGCCAAGGGCAGCACCTGAACCACACACACACACACACACACACACACACACACACACACACAGACACAGACACACACACACACACACACACACACCCACACACACAGACACAACTGCTGCTTTTTGGGAAAATCAATAACTCATAATTCCTCCTGTGTGTGTGTGTGTGTGTGTGTGTGTGTGTGTGTGTGTGTGTGTGTAGGTGTGTGTGTGTGTGTGTGTGTGTGTGTGTGTGTGTGTGTGTAGGTGTGTGTGTGTGTGTGTGTGGGGGTGTAGGTGTGTGTGTGTGTGTGTGTGTGGGTGTAGGTGTGTGTGTGTGTGTGTGGGTGTAGGTGTGTGTGTGTGTGTGTGTGTGGGAGGACAGACTGTGTGAAGGTTTCCTCTTGTCTGACCTTTACTGCAGTAAATGGATATTGACTGTAGTAAAGTCTGTGGTTGTTTTCTGAGTCTCAGTCTGTCCTTTACATAAAGAACAGAATAAAGTCAAAACAGAAGAGAGATGATAAAAAACATTACAGATTTATGATAAAACAACTATAGAGGTTTGTTCATATAATGAGTATGATAAAAGAATATTTATATTTTCTATTATTATCAATATTTACCTATTTTCTTTCTTTCTTTTGTTTTTTTAAATGTCATTTCACTGACAAATTATGTATTTTTTGTGTTTTATGTGAAGCACATAGAATTTGCCTTGAGTATGAAATGTGCTGTAGAAATAAAGTTTGCCTCGCCTAATAATAATAATATAATGACCTTTATTTGTATTGCAGCTTTCATACACAACATGCAGCTCAAAGTGCTTTACATCAATAGAAGGAAAATATTAAAATATATTTATACACTACCAGTCAAGTTTTGACACACCAAATTTTTCTTTATTTTTACTATTTTCCACATTTTAGAATAACAGTAAAGACTCAAAACTATGAAATAACACAACTGGAATTATGCAGCGACCAAAAAAGTGTTTAAACAAATCCAAACTATCTTATATTTTAGATTCTTTGCCTTGATGGAAAGACAAAGGCTTTGGAAAGAAATTCATACATAGGATCAACTTCACTATTTATATTTGTCTAAGAAACTCATTTCGAGCATTTCAGCAGAAGACTTTAGATCACAAAAAACATTAACAGGGATTTGTAAAAATTTTGTAGTGAATTGTTTTCAAAATATTACGTATATGAGAAAAATCTGTAATCTGTACAGACAGACAGGTTCATCGTTCTGTTTAAAGTCAAACTGAACTAAAATGTTCTCAGCTGGTTTAACTGGAACTGAACCGCATCAGACCGGTTCTGTGGTCTGAACCAGCTGGAACCTCTGAGCAGGAGAACAGACAGAGGAACCTCGGGTCTAACAGCAGAACATGCAGAGGAACCTCGGGTCTAACAGCAGAACAGACAGAGGAACCTCGGGTCTAACAGCAGAACAGACGGAGGAACCTCGGGTCTGACAGCAGAACAGACAGAGGAACCTCGGGTCTAACAGCAGAACAGACAGAAGAACCTCGGGTCTAACAGCAGAACAGACGGAGGAACCTCGGGTCTAACAGCAGAACAGACGGAGGAACCTCGGGTCTGACAGCAGAACAGACAGAGGAACCTCGGGTCTGACAGCAGAACAGACAGAAGAACCTCGGGTCTAACAGCAGAACAGACGGAGGAACCTCGGGTCTGACAGCAGAACAGACAGAGGAACCTCGGGTCTGACAGCAGAACAGACGGAGGAACCTCGGGTCTGACAGCAGAACAGACGGAGGAACCTCGGGTCTGACAGCAGAACAGACGGAGGAACCTCGGGTCTAACAGCAGAACAGACGGAGGAACCTCGGGTCTGACAGCAGAACATGCAGAACCTTCAGAATCAGAATCCTTTTATTGGCCAAGTATATTTGCACGTACAAGGAGTTTAGCTTAGTGGCTTCTGTACTTTCTGTTAAAGACAGAAAGAATAAAACACAATATAAACCAATAAAAACAGTATATAAAAAACAGCATATATATAAAACAGTATATAAAAAACAGCATATATATAAAACAGTATATAAAAAACAGCATATATATAAAACAGTATATAAAAAACAGCATATATATAAAACAGTATATAAAAAACACCAAAACAAATAGAAACAGCAGAAGAAAAAGAGAAGATCAGAATCAGTACAGTCCTGCTGGACACTAGATGGAGCTCCTGTGTTTGATAAGTGAGCAGCAGCAAGGAGCTAGGAGGCTTCCTCTGTCCTGTCTCCTTCTCCTGTCTCCTTCTCCTGCCTCCTGCCTCCTGCCTCCTGTCTCCTTCTCCTGTCTCCTGCCTCCTGTCTCCTTCTCCTGTCTCCTTCTCCTGTCCTGTCTCCTTCTCCTGTCTCCTGCCTCCTGTCTCCTTCTCCTGTCTCCTTCTCCTGTCCTGTCTCCTTCTCCTGTCTCCTGCCTCCTGTCTCCTTCTCCTGCCTCCTGCCTCCTGTCTCCTTCTCCTGTCTCCTTCTCCTGTCCTGTCTCCTTCTCCTGTCTCCTGCCTCCTGTCTCCTTCTCCTGTCTCCTTCTCCTGTCCTGTCTCCTTCTCCTGTCTCCTGCCTCCTGTCTCCTTCTCCTGTCTCCGTAGAACAAATAAAGGAAGATTCTGTAGAGTGGAGAGAGTTTGAGTGACAGGAGCAAAACCTCATCAAAAAAATACATTTATTAATTGGGTCAGGATCTTCATCATCATCATCATCATCATCATCATCATCATCATCATCAGGCAGATTTATTTTAGAAATAAGTGTCCAGAGCTCCAGTCTCTGTTTCCTTCACACTGTAACTGGAAAATCAAACACAAATATAATGAATTTTCATCAGCTGGTCTGATAGATCAAGAGAAAAAAAATAAAATATACTAAAATAAACAGAACGACTTTCATATCAGATGATCTGAACGTCCAAGCAGAATCAGAATCAGTTTAAAAAAAAAGACAAAAGAAAAAAGAAACGAAGAGTTTCTCTCTTCTGCAGAATCCATTTTCTGACAATCATCTGCTGCTTTTCAATTTCAGGCAGCAAACATGTTTCCAAAATAGAAATATAGACTTTGGAATGAAACTCTTCATAAACATCAGAACACATCAGAAGTACATGTAGTTTATAAAAAAAAAAAATAGAAATAGAAATGTCAGAAGCAGGATGCTGCTGTTCAGTTTGAACATGATTCACTGTTAGAGCTGACTGATGGAAGACAGCAGGAGAGAAATGATAATAATAATAATAATAACAATAATAATAATAATAATAATAATAATAATAATAATGAGAACAGAAATATATCCAGGTCTAGAGTATAAATGTGTATAAATATAGAGCTGTAGAGCCAGAGCAGGTTCACAGTGTTCACGTCTCTCCACTCCGATCAGAGAGGAAAACTCCATTTCTGTTTTTAAGGCAAAACTTAAAATGTATTATTAAAACATATTAAAACTTAAAACATATTATTAAAACTTAAAACCAGGGGACCGTCACACTTAAAACATATTATTAAAACTTAAAACTTATTATTAAAAATGATTAAAACTTAAAACTTATTAAAACTTAAAACTCATTATTAAAACTGATTAAAACTTACTATCTAAAACACTAAAACACTATCATGTAACCTTCCTCTTCCTCATCTGCTGTTTATTTCCTTTGTGTTTTATCTTATATGATGTTTTATAATATTCTGTGATATGAGCTGTCGTCCTTTCTATATTTCTCTTGCTTCCCTTGTTTTATTTATTTTACATCATATTACATTATATTATATGTAGTATGCGCTGTTTTATTGTTCTTTTCATTTATCTTTTGTAAAGTGTGTTGGGACTTGTGATAATGCATTTTAAATAAAATAAATTGAATTGAAATCAAAAGAATAGTTCACCCAAAAATGAAGATCCTCTCCTCCTCCTGCTGAAACAGCTGAAGTTTGTTTGTTTATAAAACACAAAGTGTTTGGGGATCGGTTCTTCAGGTTCTTTAGGTTCTTCAGGTTCTTTAGGTTCTTCAGGTTCTTTAGGTTCTTTAGGTTCTTCAGGTTCTTTAGGTTCTTCAGGTTCTTTAGGTTCTTTAGGTTCTTTAGGTTCTTCAGGTTCTTCAGGTTCTTCAGGTTCTTTAGGTTCTTCAGGTTCTTCAGGTTCTATCCATAAAGTTCCTCCATCAGCTCTGCAGCAGGATCCAAGTCTCCTGGAGCCAAAGTGGAAAAGATGCATATTTACACAGATATTTAGAGCAAATATTCACTGCGGCTTTGTTTTGGAGAAACGGTTCTGCGTGGAACCAGACTGTAAACCAGATGCAGCAGTGAGTTCTTCACCAGGTCTCTGAAGGGTTCTGAAACAGATCTGGTTTACGGTCTCCAACATGTTGACATGTTCTGGAGCCGGAGCAGCCAGAGAGAGGCTGAGGGTCGACTCAGAGCCACAGCTCCGCTGCTATTGGTCCAGAATCAATGACCTGTCAATCACTGGACAGACAACCTGTCAATCACTGGACAGACGACCTGTCAATCACTGGACAGACAACCTGTCAATCACTGGACAGACCACCTGTCAATCACTGGACAGACGACCTGTCAATCACTAGAACAACCCCGTTTTATAACCGTTATATCTGTTAATGTCAGTTATTTTGAAAATCTCCGTAAGGACACACATTAGAAGAAGTGAAATTAGCTGCTGAGACCAAAACCTCTGGTGGAGAAAATGTCTTGACTTTATATTTTATCAGAAGTTGGTTTGTGGTCCAGAGGCTTCATGGAGTCGGAGGTTTGGAGTCTTTCTGGAGCCGGACTCTAGCGGACCGTAGAGGACCTGCAGCCGGCCGACACTTCAGGACCGGCTTCAACACCGGAGGGACGAACCAGACTTCCTGTTTACACTGCTACTCCTTTAACCTGGAACCTCTGGGGCTGGATCCTGGATCTGGATCTGGATCCGGATCCTGGTCCTGAACCTCCCAGCTTCAGGACTGTCTGTGGCTCACCTGTCTGTGGTTCACCTGTCTGTGGTTC
This sequence comes from Centroberyx gerrardi, assembly GCF_048128805.1. Taxonomy (NCBI): domain Eukaryota; kingdom Metazoa; phylum Chordata; class Actinopteri; order Beryciformes; family Berycidae; genus Centroberyx; species Centroberyx gerrardi. The sequence goes on along the minus strand of NC_136004.1, from coordinate 33,643,212 downwards.
AGGGTCATGGTCAGCTCCATTTAAATTTTACATTCAGCACATTCTGCCTGTGTGTGTGTGTGTGTGTGTGTGTGTGTGTGTGTGTGTGTGTGTGTGTGTGTTAATTAAAGCGTCAGATCATTAATGAGTCAGTTGATAGTAAAAGGGGTGAAATGTTAAAAGCTTCGGCGTGTTTCTCTTGTTTTAACTCAAATAGCAGAATACTTTCATTTCCCAGCAGCCTTTGTGTTTTCAGCAGAAATATTCGGGGCGTTCGGCCTTCAGCCGGCTGGTAAAGAAACAAACCAACGAAGGAATAAAGAGTCAGAACCACAGAAAGAACCACAGAAGAAGAAACCTGCTGATTAAATTTAATACGATGATGAACTGAGCGACTTTCCTCTTCCAACACAGACAGGAATGTTTGGAAATGTTGACAGATTTTACTTTAAAGTTTAGATATTAAAGGAATTCATATTTTCTGTCCTTTCTATTCATAACTGATCAAAGATGTTTAATGAACACATTGTTAAAATGTGATTTTGTTTGATGGTTAAATTTAAAGTTTTTACATTTTCAAAGCTCCTTTTCTCCAGTCAGTTTCAGTCGAACTCGAACTCCAGGAAACGCATCACAGCTGGACTCGCTCCTGATTGGCTCCCTCACTACAGAATGACTGAAATCCGTCCAATCAGGATCCAGTCTGCAGCATCTGAACTGAAAGCCTCCACTCGGCTGCTGTCGGCCAATCAGGAGCCAGGATTGTGACGACTCAGTCTTCACATTCATTCAGTTTAACTTTGACCTGAACTATTATTCTGCAGAACATCATGAAGAACTTTATTCTGATCTTATCAGATTATTATTATTATTATTATCAGATATTCTTATTCTGAGAGAGGAGAGAGGAACTGAAGTTAAACTGTCTGTCTGCCTGTCTGTCTGTCTGTCTGTCTGTCTGCCTGTCTGTCTGTCCTGTGTGTTTTTTTCCTCCACAGTTATTTCTGTTTTCTTTCTACTGAGAAACAATAAAAGATTAATCTGTAATAATGTTATAAATAAATATCAGTTTCCACAGATCATCTCTGTCTGATTTCTCTGTTGAGGAAACAAGAGCAGAATTTATATCGAACTTATAAATGCTACTGTTGCAACATTTTACATTTTAAGAATAATATCAGAAGAAAGAATATTTTATAGGTTTTATGAACAGTAATCAGGTATTTATACATTTTATAAAAGAATCAAACAATATTTCATTTGGTTTATGAGACAATCTGTCAGTATTTTATATAATACTACATTTATATTATTATTATTTTATATATTTTATGAACAGCGGTCTGTATTTGATATAGTTTCTAAATGACAATCAGTGTTTCTATATTTTATAAAATAATCTGTCAGTGTTTGTTATATTTCATTAAGAGAATGTGTCAGTTTTCTGTCAGTGTTTTGTCTGTGGCTCTGACAGAATGATAATAGATTCATTCCAACTGGCTTCATGTTTCTATTCATCTGCAGATAATAATGTTGTTATTGTATCTGACAAGAGGCCGGGCTCGCTCGCCCGCTCTCCCTCTCTCTCTCTCTCTCTCTCTCTCTCTCTCTCTCTCCCCCCCTCTCTCTCTCTCTCTCCATCTCTCTCTCTCTCTCTCTCTCTCTCTCCCCCCCCTCTCTCTCTCTCTCCATCTCTCTCTCTCTCTCTCTCTCTCCCCCCCTCTGTCTGTCTGTCTCTCTCCCCCCTCTCTCTCCCTCTCTCTCTCTCTCTCTCCCTCTCTCTCTCTCTCTCTCTCTCTCTCCCTCTCTCTCCCCCCTCTCTCTCTCTCTCTCTCTCTCTATCGATCGCCCTCCTGCTGTCTAAACAGAGTCTTAATCTGCTGCAGAGTCGATGAAATGAAATTGGGAGAATCGATGCAACGAGAAAAGAAACTAAACGAAATTGAGGGTTTTTGGGTGTGAGGTGAAGTGAAGCATGCTGGGTAGAGCTGCAGACTCACTGCAGAGTCTCATCACACACACACACACACACACAGCAGACAGACTGAACCTGCCTGATGAAACTGAACGTGTGAAAAAGGTTTAATGATGTAAAATAAAACCTGAAAACTCTTTACAGGCTGCTCTGACCTCTGACCTCTGACCTCTGACCTCTGACCTGCTCCCTGCTGTGTTGGAGGAAGTGATGTCAGACTGATATCTGGAGCCGATATCGTTCTCCTCTGATTTGATGCAGTTTGGTTGACTGGATGTTTCGTCTGTCCGGTGAAAACCTTTCAACAGTTTTTGATTGATTTTAGTTTCCATATAGACACAAAACATGACATCTCATACATTTATTACAAACAAAACAACCGAACATAAATGAAAAAAAGAAAGACAAACACCAGTTAACTGAAGCAGAGTTGGTGTCTTCTCTCCTGCAGGACACCAACACTACTGAACGTCCATCTGAACACCGGACCTGCACCTTCTCTCACCTCTTCTGCCTGCAGGTTAACACATTATCTGTTCATTATCACCTCTTTTATGAAATCCACCTTTATTTCTTCTATTATTTTCATCCCTTGATTTGCAAACCTCAAAAAAAGAGAAAAAAAAAAAAGGCAAAAACAAAAGCAACATCTAAGCAGTTAGAGTTAGAACGGTGACCGTCTCTTACTGCTTTATTCCATCCCATGGCTTCAAATTGTGCTGTTCAGTTTTGAAGATGATTTGAGAACACAGATCGATCTCAAAGATAAAAATGAAACCAGATGTGAAGTGAAGATAAGACACATCTGGGAGACGGACGGGGTTACAAACCGGAATAAAGAAATAAGACATAAAAGACCGATGAAAGCAGACATGAGGATGAAGATAAAATAAAATAGGAGGATTGGGAACACGATAAGAATGTTTTCCTGTTCCAGAGATTTAAAGGAGCCAACACATATATTTTATTATTATTATTGATATTATTGATATTCTCCTGGTTTTTGCTTCAGTGGAGAGTTTTAGTGTCCCATGATGTCTCCATGTGAAGAAAACTCTGGAGGAAACACTGAATACTGAGAATGTTCTGGACATGAAACTGGAAAAATGTAAGGATATTTATGATTTTTAAAGAAAATGTGGAGTAGAGCAGCTCTAGAGTTTCTATTATGGAATTTAATTTCTGTTAGTGCGACCTGGAGGAGAGAAAGTCTGCAGACAGAGAGAGAAACATGCAAGGAAGGAAGGAAGGAGGGAAGGAAGGAAGGAAGGAAGGAAAGAAGGAAGGAAGAAAAGCAGGAAGGAGGGAAGGAAGGAAAAAATGAAAGGAAGAAAGAAAGTGGTCAGTCATTCTCAGAGGTGACCACACACACACACACACAGTTCCTAGTAATTTTCAATTTCATGGGAACTGGACCGGAGGCCATATAGCCAGGGGCTGTGTGTGTGTGTGTGTGTGTGTGTGTGTGTGTGTGTGTGTGTCACCTCTGACTGCCCTGGCCAGGCTGACACCAATAACTGCTGTTTTTTCTTTCTTTCTTTCTTTCTTTCTTTCTTTCTTTCTTTCTTTCTTTCTTTCTTTCTTCCTTCCCTCCTTGCTTCCTTCCTCCCTCCTCTCCTCTCGTCCTTGTTGACCCCTCTTGACCTCCTCCTCTCCTCTCTAAAACAGAGAGAAAGGGAGGAATGTGAAGAGGATGGAGGGAGGAGAAAAGACCGGAACAGAAACAGAGAGAAAGAAGAGAAAGTGTGTTTTCAGTGTTTCAGGCTGAGTGTCGGCGCTGTGTTGCCGTTAGCGATGGGTCCGTGTTGGCATCACTAATAATCTATTAGTAGTTACTAGTTACTAGTAATCGTTCTTATTAATGGAAATACTTCATCAAGTAAATACTAAAAAAGTAAATATAACTTCCTCACCCTACCTTCCCTCTGCTCTGATTGGTCGGTTCATCTCAACATCAGAGTGGAAACAGCTGCAGCAGCTGAACTGCAGTTTGTAGCTGCTGCAGCTTAACTCTGTAACTGAGTTTGGAGCTTCCACTGAAAATGAAACTTCCTGTTGATGTGCAGCCTGAAGCATGCGGCCATGCGGCCATGTTGACATGCGGCCATGCGGCCATGCGGCCATGCTGCCATGCGGCCATGCGGCCATGCGGCCATGCGGCCATGCTGCCATGCGGCCATGAGGCCATGCGGCCATGCGGCCATGCGGCCATGCGGCCATGCTGCCATGAGGCCATGCGGCCATGCGGCCATGCGGCCATGCGGCCATGCTGCCATGCTGCCATGCGGCCATGCGGCCATGCGGCCATGAGGCCATGCTGCCATGCGGCCATGCGGCCATGAGGCCATGCGGCCATGCGGCCATGCGGCCATGAGGCCATGCGGCCATGCGGCCATGCTGCCATGCGGCCATGCGGCCATGCGGCCATGCGGCCATGCGGCCATGAGGCCATGAGGCCATGCGGCCATGCGGCCATGAGGCCATGCGGCCATGCTGCCATGCGGCCATGCGGCCATGTTGCCATGAGGCCATGCGGCCATGCGGCCATGAGGCCATGCGGCCATGCGGCCATGCGGCCATGCGGCCATGCGGCCATGTTGCCATGAGGCCATGAGGCCATGCGGCCATGCTGCCATGCGGCCATGCGGCCATGTTGCCATGAGGCCATGAGGCCATGCGGCCATGCGGCCATGCGGCCATGTTGCCATGAGGCCATGAGGCCATGCGGCCATGCGGCCATGCTGCCATGCTGCCATGCGGCCATGCGGCCATGTTGCCATGAGGCCATGAGGCCATGCGGCCATGCGGCCATGAGGCCATGCGGCCATGCGGCCATGCGGCCATGCGGCCATGTTGCCATGAGGCCATGAGGCCATGCGGCCATGCGGCCATGCTGCCATGCTGCCATGCGGCCATGCGGCCATGCGGCCATGCTGCCATGCTGCCATGCTGCCATGCGGCCATGCGGCCATGTTGCCATGAGGCCATGCGGCCATGCTGCCATGAGGCCATGCGGCCATGTTGCCATGTCTTCACCATCTCTCTCCTTCACAGTGAAGAAATCTGTAAGCTGACCTGAGTCTGAAGTAAAGAAGTCTCCTGCAGGTGGCGCTGTGCTCCTGCAGCTGGGTCTTAACAAAGTGCTTCATAAAGGAGAATAAAGTCTCACTGGTAAACATGACAGCTGACTCTGTTCCATAAAGCAGGCACTTCAGGGGGAGGGGGGGTCAAAGGTCATGGGAAAGTAGAGGGTTGAACTTTGACCCCTGCTGGCACCCAGGTGAGTTACCTGATGATCGCACAGGTGGGAGGGGTCAGGACCGGGGTCAGCTGGGTGTGTGTGTGTGGCGGGGGGGTTCTTTGGCCTTGATAACATCAGCAACGATGAGCTGATACTGAGACACACACACACACACACACACACACACACACACACACACACACACACACCTGGTCAGTAAGCTGAGTGTGTATCAGATAAGCAGCAGTGTTTTGTTAGCAGAGTCTTTATTCATCACCATGTAGCGTAGCGGCTAATGCTAACCAATGTTGACATCACAGGAGTCACTTTCTACCAAACTGACAGTGATGGAGGGAAAATATCTGCTGGTGTGGAGGAGAAGGAGAAGGAGTAGTAGTAGTAGTAGTAGTAGTAGTAGTATTAGTATTAGTATTAGTATTAGTATTAGTATTAGTAGTAATGTAATGATTCATTGAGTCAGGTTCTCTCTCTCCAGGTTGCTGGTTTGACTCCAGGATGAAGGAGGCTCCGCTGGCTGCCTGTCCCAGATCGAGGCTCTGCTCCCCCCCCCCCTTCGCCCCCCCCACCCCCCCCCAGGCTCCAGGCTGCTCGGCCTATCAGGTTTCACATACAGAGCAGGGAGGGAGTTCTAATTGGTCACGCTCCGTCTGATGTCATTGTTCGTGGGTCGCCCGCGGTCACTGATGAGGTCAGTAGACCAGAAGTCAACAGCAGAGGGGTGTGTGTGTGCGTGTGTGTGTGTGTGTGTGTGTGTGTGTGTGTGTGTGTGTGTGTGTGTCGCACATGCCAGCATGATGGATCAACATGGAGGAAAGGTTTCTTCTTTGAGACGGACAGGTAATCTGTTTTTATTGTTTGCAAAAACATGAAAACACCAGTCAGTTTGGAGGGAGGGTGGCGTGCACAGTCGAGAACCTGCGTCCCCCTCGTCTACGATTGGCCAGTTTTCCACGAAGAAGAAAAATACACCAAACTACCTGGAGGCCAGAAAAACAGTAGCTGCGTTTGAACAGAGTTAAAGTGTCTTAGGGGAGTTTTCCATTAAGATGTGTCTCTGTTCTAGCTCTCTAGTCTGAGTCATTGTCGGTCTAGCGATCTTCACGCCCCCCCCGCCCCCCACCCCCCTCCGCCGCTCCACACACACACACACACACACACACACACACACACACACACACACACACAGCGCTGGCAGCCGCAGTTGGCTTCAGTGTCTCCTGTGCTGAGCAGCTTGGTGTCACGGAGCCCGCAGGCTGAGAGAGCTGCTGCCATTCAGACGCACAATGAGCAGCCAGCCAGGTTACATCACACACACACACACAACACACACACACACACACACACACAGTTACTGGTTATCAAAAGATTTTCAGAATGCAATAACACACATCACACAACTTTATTTTTAGGTGCACACAAGTGCAGAGGCTGACGGTGGATACCTGCTGAACCAGACCTGACCAACACACATCTACCACAGCTCCTGTTTTATAAACATATTGGAGACTATATGAAACTGTTTTGGTACGTTTTTCAAACCCATTAGTTCATCATCTTAATACGGTTTGAATATGCAAACTGTTTGTTGGTTTTTGAAAATTGACATTATGTTAAACTGCTTTGATGATATTGTTTACGAATTGAATTTTTCTCCTTTGTGTTTTTCCATGAGTCTTGAAATGTGTCTCTCCTCTCTATCTCTCTCTCTCTCTCTCTCCTCCTCGTCTCTCTCTCTCGTCTCTGTCTCTCTCTGTCTCTCTCTCTCTCTCGTCTCTCTCTCTCTCCTGTCTCTCCTCTCTCTCCTGTCTCTCTCTCTCCCTTCTCTCTCTCTGCTCTCCTCTCCCTCTCTCTCTGCTCGCTCTCTCTCCTCTCTCTCACCTCCTCTCTCTCTCCTCTCTCTCTGTCTCTCTCTGCTCTCGTCTCCTCTCTCTCTCTCTCTTTCTCTCTCTCTCACTCTCTCTCTCGAGTCTCTCTCTCGTCTCTCTCTCTCTCCTCTTCTCTGTCTCTCTCTCTCTCCTCTCTCTCTCTCTCTCTGTCTCTCTCTCTTCTCTCTCTCTGTCTCTCTCTCCTCTCTCTCTCTCTCTCTCTCTCTCTCTCTCTCTCTGTCTCTCGCCCCCTGTGGTTTCTCCTCTATATTTAGTGTATCTGTTCTTCCAGCTGAGCAGAGCGCTGTCTCCTCTCTAATGGTCTCATTGTTTTCCGGCTGACTGCAGAGATTGACTATCGACCAGAGCTGACCCCAGATCAGCCCTCTCCCGCCCACCTATACATACATAATACACTGCTACAACTACATCGCTGACCCCAGACCAGCAGCTCCACCCACCTAGAGGCTGTCAGGTGATGTAAACACCTGACAGGGGCGGCCATGTTGGAGGTCCACAGCTCTATGAACAGACATGGTTCATTTCTGACTGACGATTTCCATCACTTTGATTTCTGATTAGCACACTAGCTAACGTAGCTAGCAGCAGCTAGCGTTAGCGTGTTCACATTAACATCAGTGTGTTTGCCGGCTAGTTAGCTAGCTAACAGTTTGTTCAGGTTAACTGAGCTGACTCTTCTCAAGCTACAACTCAGAGTGTTTTGGAGTTAGAGACTAGGGCTAAAGACAAGACAGTTTACTGTGTCACAGTACACCAAATCCACCTTATCACACTATTTCACTTTTACTGAGAACGTTACTTGAATGGATCTACAGCCACACCACAACAAGCTGACTCAGCTGCTCTCTGCTTCTAGCTGCTTCATACAGATTTACACTTTATTAACTAACACACAGTTCTACAGATTTACACTTATTATTAACTAACACACAGTTTCTACAGATTTTACACTTTATTAACTAACACACAGTTCTACAGATTTACACTTTATTAACTAACACACAGTTCTACAGATTTACACTTTATTAACTAACACACAGTTCTACAGATTTACACTTTATTAACTAACACACACAGTTCTACAGATTTACACTTTATTAACTAACACAGTTCTACAGATTTACACTTTATTAACTAACACACAGTTCTACAGATTTACACTTTATTAACTAACACAGTTCTACAGATTTACACTTTATTAACTAACACACAGTTCTACAGATTTACACTTTATTAACTAACACAGTTCTACAGATTTACACTTTATTAACTAACACACAGTTCTACAGATTTACACTTTATTAACTAACACAGTTCTACAGATTTACACTTTATTAACTAACACACAGTTCTACAGATTTACACTTTATTAACTAACACACAGTTCTACAGATTTACACTTTATTAACTAACACACAGTTCTACAGATTTACACTTTATTAACTAACACACAGTTCTACAGATTTACACTTTATTAACTAACACACAGTTCTACATGTTCCTCCATCATGGAGACAGGCTGCTGCAGGTTGGAATAAAACTGTAACACCTCTATACATTTAAATTCTACACCAGGTTAAGCTAAGCTAGGCTAAGACTACAGCGCTGGTAGACCGATAGAGAAATGTTATGTTATGATGCCTAGTCTGATTTTTTCAAACAGTAATATTGGATTTATAATTCAGTGTCACTATTGCTACTTATCTTAGTTTTCTTGTGTTTTGTTGCATTAAGGTGAAATTAGCTCAGTTTTTGCTTGTTTATCCTTTGTCTTCCGGGTTTGATTTTCAAAATAACATCTGAAGCAACGCTGCTCAGCTGCCGACTTTCAGCACATGAATGCAGTTATGTGCTGGTGTAATAAAAAATCAATAATGGTCTAATAGTGGAAATCCCAGATCCACCAATCCACCACCACCAAAATGTGATCAACTGATCCTTGGACCGAGAGCGGACAGACAGACAGACAGACAGACAGACAGACAGGCAGACAGACAGACAGACGGGCAGACAGACAGGCAGACAGACAGACAGACAGACGGGCAGACACACAGGCAGACAGACAGACAGACAGACAGACAGACAGACGGGCAGACAGACAGACAGGCAGACAGACAGACAGACAGACAGGCGAGCAGACAGACAGACAGGCAGACAGACAGACAGACAGACAGGCGAGCAGACAGACAGACAGGCAGACAGACAGACAGACAGTCCAGCAGGACGCCCTTCTTGTTTTTTTACCTGACTCCACAACAAACTTCCCAACTGGGCCAATAAATAAAGATTGATGAATTTGTGCAGTTAAGATAAAAACCATGTGACCACAGTCTGAAGCCTCCTGTCTCCTGCTCTGCTCCTCCAGAGGTAAAAAACATGTTTCCTCTCCTGGGTGAATGGACACTTTTCTTCCCCTGCAGTCAACCTGTCAGAGAAATTAGCAGATTACGGTGGCGGTGAAAGATAATGGCTGTATTTATCCCACCTGCTGCTGAGGCTCCAGCACAAGGCCAGGGTGTGTTGAAGACATTCAGCTTTCACCGCCGTCTCGCTGCTAATTCACACAACAGCGAGTCGCCTCTCAATGCTTTTAATTTGCTATATCTGCATTTGAATATATCTGTCAGGTACGTGTGTGTGTGTGTGTGTGTGTGTGTGTGTGTTTGTTTGTTCCTAAATGAAGTGCTCAATCAGACGAAAGGTCATTATTAGTGATGAACAATTATGTACAAGGCCAGGGGAGTTGGCCTTGTGATACACACTGGTCCTTTTAGTTCAAACGCACACACATGCACAGACACACACACACACCACACACACACACACACACACACACAGGCTCTCAGCAGTAATGTGTGTAAAGAGGCAGGTTGTCCTGTCCTTCAGAGTCACTTTGCTTCACAATAGCAGCGAACCATCAGTTGCTCCTAATGCTAATAGCTAAGCGCAGCAGCAGCTCTGCCTCCGCCTCCCTCCATTCTCCTCTGCCTCGCTCCACCACTCTCTCTCTCTGACTTCCCTTTCTTCTCTCTAATGGCTCTCTGCCCTTTCCTGCTTTCTTCACCCTCATCCCTCCATCTCTCTCTCTGTTTCTGTCTCTATATATCTGAGTGTTAGCGGTTGAATTCCCTCTTTGTTTCTGTCAAATGTCGTCTGATGTTTTAATTGACAGTATTCGCAGTTTTAATATTTACAGTATTTACAGTTTTAATACAGTTTTTACAGTGTTTACAGTTCTAATACTTACAGTTTTTACACTTTTAATACTAACAGTGTTTACAGTATTTACAGTTTTAATACTGACAGTTTTTACAGTATTTACAGTTCTAATACTTAACAGTTTTTACAGTTTTAATACTGACAGTGTTTACGGTATTTATAGTTTTTAATAGTTTTATTGTTTTAAATACTTAGTTTTTACAGTTTTAATACTAACAGTTTTTACAGTATTTAGTTTTAATACTTACAGTATTTGCAGTTTTAATACTTACAGTGTTTACAGTTTTAATACTAACAGTTTTTACAGTATTTACAGTTTTAATACTTACAGTTTTTACAGTTTTAACACTAACAGTTTTTACAGTATTTACAGTTTTAATACTTACAGTTTTTTACCGTTTTAATACTTACAGTTTTTACAGTTTTAATACTGACAGTTTTTACAGTATTTACAGTTTTAATACTTACAGTTTTTACCGTTTTAATACTTACAGTTTTTTACAGTTTTAACACTAACAGTTTTTTACAGTATTTACAGTTTTAATACTTACAGTTTTTACACTTTTAATACTGACAGTTTTTTACAGTTTTTACAGTTTTAATACTGACAGTTTTTACAGTTTTAATACTGACAGTTTTTACAGTTTTTACAGTTTTAATACTGACAGTTTTTACAGTTTTAATACTGACAGTTTTTACAGTTTTTACAGTTTTAAATACTGACAGTTTTTACCGTTTTAATACTTACAGTTTTTACAGTTTTTAACACTAACAGTTTTTACAGTATTTACAGTTTTAATACTTACAGTTTTTACAGTTTTAATACTGACAGTTTTTACAGTTTTAATACTGACAGTTATTTACTGTATTTACAGATTTAATACTTACAGTTTTTACAGTTTTAATACTGACAGTTTTTACAGTTTTAATACTGACAGTTTTTACAGTTTTTACAGTTTTAATACTTACAGTTTTTACAGTTTTAATACTGACAGTTTTTACCGTTTTAATACTTACAGTTTTTACAGTTTTAACACTAACAGTTTTTACAGTATTTACAGTTTTAATACTTACAGTTTTTACAGTTTTAATACTGACAGTTTTTACAGTTTTAATACTGACAGTTTTTTACTGTATTTACAGATTTAATACTTACAGTTTTTACAGTTTTAATACTGACAGTTTTTTAACCGTTTTAATACTTACAGTTTTTACAGTTTTAACACTAACAGTTTTTACAGT
>NC_136004.1:33624933-33627433 GCF_048128805.1 Centroberyx gerrardi | reverse complement strand
ACTACAGACCGGCAGCTCTCCTGTCTGTCTCCCACAGTCTGCGGTCAGTAGTGTCTGTATCGAGACCGACATCAGGCTTCTGCTCAGCTCACCTGGCTCGGTCCTCACCTGCAGCAGCTCGCGCTCAGCTGGATGAAAACAAACTGAGTCGCTGCTGCTGCTTCCGTTCTCTGTCGCCTCCTGCTGGCGGGAGGGAGAACCGCACACACACAGTCACTGTGTCCATTTATTGATCAAAAATTGATTTGTATTCATTAAACAGAAAGTAGAGGGCGAACACGTTTTCAGATGTGTGTGTGTGTGTGTGTGTGTGTGTGTGTGTGTGTGTGTGATCCATGCTGCTGTTTGCACTAGAGAAACGATCACATCTCTATGTCAGATTCTGCAAACATAAATCAGACTTCAGATCTGTTCTGAATCTCTGGTTGACACTTTCACATAAACATTCACTTTCATATAAACATTCACTTTCACATAAACATTCACTTTCATATAAACATTCACTTTCACATAAACATTCACTTTCATATAAACATTCACTTTCATATAAACATTCACTTTCATATAAACATTCACTTTCATATAAACATTCATATAAAATGGAGAGGAAGCCTCAGCAGGCAGCAGCTGACTGTGTGTCTGCTGTCCTCCAGCAGGCGGCGCTGCTGCGCTGCTCCTGCCTCACATGTTCAAAGTAGTTCCTCTTCTTATGACCCAAATATGATTTCAGATGAATAAAACAACATGACTGTACTCATCCAAGTCATTTGGCAGCTGATTAGAATCACAATCACTTTAATCACCAAGAAACAAAAGTCCACGAATTAGTCTGTAACAACTGACACACAGTACAGACAGGAAGTACACACTTCAGACTTCAGACCCCCCCCCCCCCCCCCTCCTGTTTAAATAACAGAGAGACTGAAGCTTTATTTTGGGCACAAGAACTAAAGGACTGAAGTCAGAAATCTGCTTTTCCTTCAGTTTCCGCTCTGTTGGTGTGACAGTTTCCCTCTGCTCAGCACAGAAACCAGCAGAGTGTGTGTGTGTGTGTGTGTGTGTGTGTGTGTGTGTGTGTGTTGTCAGTTGTCAGTTCTCAGTCTGGAGTGTCACTGGGCGTTAACGACACTGACTGTTACTGACTGTTACTGACTGTTACTGACTGACTGTTACTGACTGTTACTGACTGTTACTGACTGACTGTTACTGACTGTTACTGACTGTTACTGACTGACTGTTACTGACTGACTGTTACTGACTGTTACTGACTGTTACTGACTGTGACTGACTGTTACTGACTGACTGTTACTGACTGTGACTGACTGTTACTGACTGACTGTTACTGACTGTTACTGACTGTTACTGACTGTTACTGACTGTTACTGACTGACTGTTACTGACTGACTGTTACTGACTGTTACTGACTGTTACTGACTGACTGTTACTGACTGTTACTGACTGTTACTGACTGACTGTTACTGACTGACTGTTACTGACTGTTACTGACTGTTACTGACTGTGACTGACTGTTACTGACTGACTGTTACTGACTGTTACTGACTGTTACTGACTGTTACTGACTGACTGTTACTGACTGTTACTGACTGTTACTGACTGACTGTTACTGACTGTGACTGACTGTTACTGACTGTTACTGACTGACTGTTACTGACTGTGACTGACTGTTACTGACTGCAGGACACCAGCAGCAGTATTTTTAGACTGAAGTCACTGATAGCAGATGTTTTGTGTCGATATTCAATATCTTTAAATTTGATCATTTTCATGCCAAAACATCAGGGTTTCCTCTAGAGGTTTGTCCTGAAAGCCTCTGAAACATGCAGAGCATCATGGGACACTGATGCTGCCTTCAGACAGAATTTTTTGACCTCTGACCTCTGACCTCGGTGCGTTCCAGCAGTCCAGGGCTGCGGTCGAATAGTCTTTCTGCTTAGGAAGGTTCCTACCTGAGGTAAATGACCCTGAAGGACCCAGCAGCAGGATAAGAGCTGTTAGAAGTCTCTACATGTTAAGGAAAGCTGCTTCAGTGCTTCCTGACTTAGCTCCTTCAGCAGAGGATACACTGGACCATCCTTTAGGAAAGGAAAGGAGATAATGCCTCACAGGTCAAACTGGTAAACTGGTAAACCGGTAAACTTGTTACCTGCCTCTTCACTTGTCATTGTGGCTCATGTGACCTTCAGCGGGAGAAAGGTCAGTCAAAGTGAGGCTGGTAACTGACATTTCTCAGCAGGTACGGTTAGCTTAGCTGTTAGCATTTATACAAGCTGCTTTGTAATGTTTGTCCTTGGTAGGCTTCTGTAGTTCAGTGGCTTTGCTGTGTGTTATTTACAAATGTGTTGCGGTTTCTGTTGCCCTCTTTTTCTTTCTTTCTTTCTTTCTTTCTTTCTTTCTTTCTTTCTCTTTCTTTCCTCCCATATGTTCCTAACTCCATTAACTCTCTCTCTCCCTCTCTCTCTCTCGCTCTCTCACTCTCTGT
>NC_136004.1:33589933-33619933 GCF_048128805.1 Centroberyx gerrardi | reverse complement strand
TGTGTGTGTGTGTGTGTGTGTGTGTGTGTGCGTGTGCGTGTGCGCGTGTGTGTGCTGGTATTTCCAGTCCCTCCCTGGCCGCGGGGACCGGAAACGTGGCGTTGCATTAATTCACGTGCACGCGCTCCCATCCTCCCATCCAGCCGGCGGGCAGGCGAGCGGTGGCTCGTGCCCGCGTTCAGGCGGCCGCGCGCATCCTTATCCCTGTCGGCGCGGGCTCGAGCGTCCAGGATCCAAGGACAGACCGCGGCTCGCGAGCATCAGGTCATCTGGAAGTCCGCGCGCATCACCAGCGACACAACCGACGGATTTTTAAACGGATTTATGATTTAAAATGTGATTTTAAAATCTGAAAAACAAAACAGTTTTTCAGGCAAAAAACAAGCGAGAAGAAGAAGAAAATCCTGAATCAACAGGACGAGGCGCGAGACGGAACGAACAATGTCAAGGGATTTATCATTTAATACGTAATTTATGAATCAAAAACAACAAATTATCAATCAAAAAACCGACAAAAACGAGAATTAATCCCAACTCGGACGAGACGAGGCGGAACGAACTGAACGAAACAACGTTAACGGATTTTTTTTTTACGGTTTAATATCCGAATTCTAAATTAGAAACCGACAAAAACAAAAACAAGCTTCAGCCTGAACCGGATCAACAGGATCCACATCAGCAGGAACCGGAGAGAAACACCGGGACCGGATTCACCTCCGACTGAAGGAGAGACTGAGATTTAAATCAGAGTCTGAATCTGAATCTGAAATCAACAGGAGAGCCGGAGGACCAGACGGCAGATCCCAGACCAGCAGTGAGTTCACTGTTTATCTGTTGATCTGAAATGTTTCACGTCACTTCACATCTTTTAAAAAACCCTTCCCATCTTCATCACTTTCTTCATGAACATCATCCTCTTCATCACTTTTTGGTGTAAAAATAAAAAGCCTGATTCATGATTATTTAATACAAATCCGTCATCCTCTTCCTCACTTTCTTCCTCAGAAACACGTCATCTTCATCTTCATCACTTTTCGGTGTAAAAATAAATTAAATAACTAAACAATTAATAGAACCCCCCCCCCTCCTCTTCCTCACCTCCACCCTGGTTTCTCTCTCCTCTTCATCTTCATCACTTTCTTCTTCTAAATCACCATCATCTTCATCACTGTTTGGTGTAAAATTAACTGAACAGCCTAATTAATGCAAAACCTCCATCCTCTTCCTCACTTTCTTCATCTTCACCTCCATCAGATCTCTCCTCTCTTTTTATTAAAAACTAAAACCCTCTTCCTCTTTCTTCTTCTCCTTCACTGAAGTTACATTGTGTTATTGTTCTTCTTCTACTTCTTTTCCTCTTCCTCTTCCTCTTCCTCTTCCTCCTCCTCATTCTCCTCCTCAGTGAAGCTGTGTGTGTTACCGTTCTTCTTCTCCCCAGTGACTTTCACGGTGTCAGCCTTCTTCTTCTGCTCCTCCATGTAGCTGCGTGGTGTTAACATTCTTCTTCTTCTCCTCCTAGTGGAACTGCTTCATATTATCTTTCTTCTTCTCCTCGGTGAAGTTTCACGGTGTTAATCTTCTTCTCCTCCTCCTCAGTAGATGTTAACCTTCTTCTTCCGCTGTCCTCAGTGGAGCTGCGCGGCGTGCTGCTGCTGGCGGTGCTGCAGTGCTGCTCGGTGGCCCGGTGCGGCTGCGAGCCGCGGCTGGTGAACGTCGGCGCCGTGCTGAGCCAGAAGAGATACGAGCAGGTGTTCAAGGAGGCGGTGAGCCAGGCCAACGCTCTGTACGGCAGAGACAAGTTCAAGATGAACGCCATCTCCGTCACGCACAAACCCAACGCCATCCAGATGGCTCTGTCCGTCTGCGAGGACCTGATCTCCAACCAGGTGCACACACACACACACACTCACACACACTCACACACACACTGAGACACACACACACACACTCACACACACACACACACACTGAGACACACACACACACACTCACACACACACTAAGACACACACACACTCACACACACACTGAGACACACACACACATACACACTGAGACACACACACACACACACACACACTGAGACACACACACACACACTCACACACACACTGAGACACACACACACACACACACACACACACACACACACACTGAGACACACACACACACACACACACACACACACTGAGAGAGAGGTACTGGGGAAACGTTGGGAGAGAGAGAGAGATGGGGGACAGCCCAAAGTGTGTGTGTGTGTGTGTGATAGCACAAGGACACAGCACAAGGTGTATAATAAAGTGTGTGTGTCAGACAGAGAGAGAAAGAGAGAGAGAGAGAGAGAAGGAGAGAGAGTGAGAGAAGCAAAGGCAGAAAGACAAAATATTCAGTAACATCAGACCTGGAGGACGGAGGTCTGCAGAGCTTCACATCATGATGCTGCTCCAGTGAGTCTGGTCCAAGGTCACAGCAAGGTTACAGATGAGAGCAGAGGAGAGACGCTGAGTTCGCACTGACTCTGCTCACCTGGACAGCACTAATGTGTCTGCTGTCCTCATTCTGAAGGAGACGATATTCAGATGAACGTGTCTCCATGTGTTGCTTATAGATCTGTTCCCTTCATGTTCCTGTCTCCGGCTGCGGAGCAAAGTCCGGTCAGCGGGACCGAGGAGGATCACCGGAGACTCGGACGGTTTCGGACTTTACCGAAAACTTTGCGATCTCCGTTTCCCTCTAAATCCTGAGCATGCTCAGTTTCGGCCTCTCCTTCTGTTTCCTGCTGTCGGTCTCTTTCTCCTCTGAAACCGGTTCAGCCTCTGGAAGGCAGAGGAGCGTCAGGCGGTCCAGAGAGTCCTGGTCCAGGAGTTTACGGTCTGAACCGCTTCAGTAATGAGACTGAAACCAGAATACTGCACGTGTCTTAATGAGATTCTGCTGACTGACTATGAGCTTATTCAGGTTCAGGGGATCAGAACATGATGTTTACATGGACATTTCTTCAGACGAAGAGAAGTCGGTTTCAGGCTGGGACTGGAGTCTGATCTCAGTTCAGTTTTAGGGAAACTGTGATGCATCCAATAAGAAGGAAGAAAGGAAGGACAGAGGGAGGAGAGGAGACAGTCTCAGTATTGGAGGGCACATGTGTCACTCCAGGGGGGTTGTGGGTAATGTAGTTCTACATGCTCTCCTTCTAAATGTCCTCTACGGAGGTGAAGCCCCCCCCCCCCCGACTATCACTATCATCACTCTCTCTCTCTCTCTCTCTCTCTCTCTCTGTCTCTCTCTGTCTCTCTCTCTCTCTCTCTCTCTCTCTCTCCTCTTCTCTGAATCCTCTGTTTTTCAGTCAGGAGATTTTGCTGTGTTTTACTGATGATTTATAATTCTGTTGATATCAGACTGGAGAGAAACTTCCCAACAGGCTCTGATTACCAAACCCATCAAACCCACCAAACCCCCCAGACCCATCAAACCCACCAAACCCCCCAGACCCATCAAACCCACCAAAACCCCCAGACCCATCAAACCCATCAAACCCACCAAACCCCCCAGACCCACCAAACCCACCAAACCCACCAAACCCATCAAACCATCAAACCCACCAAAACCACCAAACCTTCCAAACCCTCCAAACCCATCAAACCCACCAAACCCTCGAAACCCTCGAAACCCTCCAAACCCATCATACCCTCCAAACCCTCCAAACCCATCAAACCCACCAAACCCTCCAAACCCATCAAACCCACCAAACCCACCAAACCCATCAAACCCACCAAACCCTCCAAACCCATCAAACCCACCAAACCCACCAAACCCATCAAACCCTCCAAACCCACCAAACCCACCAAACCCTCCAAACCCACCAAACCCTCCAAACCCACCAAACCATCAAACCCACCAAACCCACCAAATCCACCAAACCCATCAAACTCCCCAAAACCGATCAAACCCACCAACCCCCTCAAACCATCAAACCCCCCAGACCCATCAGACCCATCAAACCCAACAAATCCCCCAAACCCACCAAACTCTCAAACCCCCAAACCCTCCAAACCCACCAAACCCTCCAAACCCATCAAACCCACCAAACCCTCCAAACCCACCAAACCCATCAAACCATCAAACCCACCAAACCATCAAACCCACCAAACCCATCAAACCCACCAAACCCACCAAACTCTCCAAACCCTCCAAACCCTCCAAACCCATCAAACCCTCCAAACCCATCAAACCCACCAAACCCTCCAAACCCACCAAACCCATCAAACTCCCCAAAACCCATCAAACCCACCAACCCCCTCAAACCATCAAACCCCCAGACCCATCAGACCCATCAAACCCAACAAATCCCCCACACCCACCAAACTCTCAAACCCCAAACCCTCCAAACCCATCAAACCCACCAAACCCATCAAACTCCCCAAAACCCATCAAACGCACCAACCCCCTCAAACCCCCCAGACCCATCAGACCCATCCAACGCAACAAATCCCCCACACCCACCAAACTCTCAAACCCCCAAACCCTCCAAACCCACCAAACCCTCCGAACCCACTAAACCCTCCAAACCCACCAAACCCTCCAAACCCATCAAACCCACCAAACCCTCCAAACCCATCAAACCCACCAAACCCTCCAAACCCACCAAACTATCAAATCCACCAAACCCATCAAACTCCCCGAAACCCATCAAACCCACCAACCCCCTCAAACCATCAAACCCCCCAGACCCATCAGACCCATCAAACCCAACAAATCCCCCAAACTCACCAAACTCTCAAACCCCCAAACCCACCAAACCCTCCAAACCCACTAACCCACCAAACCCTCCAAACCCATCAAACCCACCAAACCCTCCAAACCCACCAAACCCTCCAAACCCATCAAACCCACCAAACCCTCCAAATCCATCAAACCCACCAAACCCTCCAAACCCACCAAACTATCAAATCCACCAAACCCATCAAACTCCCCGAAACCCATCAAACCCACCAACCCCCTCAAACCATCAAACCCCCCAGACCCATCAGACCCATCAAACCCAACAAATCCCCCAAACCCACCAAACTCTCAAACCCCCAAACCCACCAAACCCTCCAAACCCACTAACCCACCAAACCCTCCAAACCCATCAAACCCAACAAATCCCCCAAACCCACCAAACTCTCAAACCCCCAAACCCACCAAACCCTCCAAACCCACTAACCCACCAAACCCTCCAAACCCATCAAACCCAACAAATCCCCCAAACCCACCAAACTCTCAAACCCCCAAACCCACCAAACCCTCCAAACCCACTAACCCACCAAACCCTCCAAACCCATCAAACCCAACAAATCCCCCAAACCCACCAAACTCTCAAACCCACCAAACCGGAATGTTGTAAAATGTTGCTTCTGAAACCTCGAGAATTTCAGATTTTATTTCTGGAAGTTTGTCTGTTGGTTCCTGATGCTGCAGCTCCATCATGTCTGTCTGCCTGTCTGTCTGTCTGCCTGTCTGTCTGTCTGCCTGTCTGTGTGTCTGTCTGTCTGTCTGTCTGTCTGCCTGTCTGTCTGTCTGTCTGTCTGTCTGTCTGTCTGCCTGTCTGTCTGTCTGTCTGTCTGTCTGTCTGTCTGTCTGTCTGTCTCTCTCTGTCTCATTGTCTGTCTGTCTGTCTGTCTGTCTGTCTGTCTGTCTGTCTGTCTGCCTGTCTGTCTCTCTCTGTCTCATTGTCTGTCTGTCTGTCCTCCTCTCTGCTAACGAGGTGTCCAGCTCGTTAAGACGTCCTTCACAAAGCTCAGTGTTAATATTCATTATCCGGCTCATTTTATGGATGAATGGATGAATGGATGAATGTGTTTGAGGGGAAATGAAATGAAAATCTGTTCAGAGTGACGAAGCGTCTGAGGAGCTTCAGTCAAACTCAGTTAACAGCTGAGAGTTCAGTCACCACAGCTAGAACACACAGAACTGAGACAGTAAAATAACATAAACACACTTGAGATGGTTAAATTGTAGTAATTACACAAGTAAACTTTGTTCTGTGGTTTTCTGGAGCGGTGTGACAGAAGCTGCGGCACGCCTGCTGGTCTGATCTGGATCGGTTTGAGTTTCTGGTAGAATCAGTAATGTGGTGAAAAATGAAAAGGAGGTGAAACTCACCATGAAGCACACAGCAACCAACTGAAACAAAAACCTATTATATTTCTGCTTTTCCTCCTTTAAAGAGCCGGTCCTCATGTAGCTTAGATCAGTTTGATGCTAAATGCTGTGATGCAGACGTAATGATGTCATCAGCTTCATGTCAGAGTTCAGGTGGAGAATGAAAACCCGATGTGTGTTAAGGATTCAGGTTGCTGAGTCAGTGTAATGAGGAAGCTGTGACATCACCGTAAACGTCACAGTAAACAGATGGCTGTAACAGCAGAGTGACGCTCCGTCAGTCAGCCTGGAGCAGCTGGAGACAGTCTGAGCAGCATGTGGAGTTAACACGGCCGATGACGTGTTTAAACCCTCCACCGCTTAGATGATTGGTTCTGCGAGAAGAGAGGGGAAGTGACGGCTCGCTCTGATTGGTTCTCTGACAGCGAGGGAGAGCGTTGGTTAACTGAGATGGATAGAGAGAAGTTTGGATGAAACCAGAGACAGGAGGCGTCTCTGCTAGTCCGCCTGACTCAGCTTACGTAATACTTACTGCCCTTGAGCAAGGCACCGAACCACCAGCTGATCAGTAGGACCCTTCTATAGTGTGTTTCCTTTGTAGGATCCTTCTGCGTTTCCTTTGTAGGATCCTTCTGCGTTTCCTTTGTAGGATCCTTCTATAGTGTGCGTGTTTCCTTTGTAGAGGAAATGAGGCCAACATGGCGTCGGTGTGTTGGACAGCTGCTTTGTTACAGAGAGAGAGAGAGAATCACAGAGAGAGATGGACAGGAGATTAACAAACTCCCTGTCTCTCTCTCTCTCTCTCTCTCTCTTTGTCTCTCTCTCTCTCTCTTTCTCTCCCTCTCTCTTTCTCTCTCTCTCTTTGTCTCTCTCTCTCCCAGTGGAGGGATGGAGGGATTAGAGAGCCAGCGGTGATGAGAGAAAGATAGAGATAAGCAACAGAGAGCGAGAGTGTGTCTACGCACATACATAATGCACACACACACACACACACACACACACACACACACACACAGACAAAGGGCTGCAACAAGCATTTTCCTGCAGGCTTGTTCTCTCACTCTGCAGAAGTGGGTTCACTGTACAGAACCTTTTATTTCACTGTTATAGTGTGTGTGTGTGTGTGTGTGTGTGTGTGTGTGTGTGTGTGTGTGTGTGTGGACCTGGTTAGTCGACTCCGTCCTGGTCAAGATGAGGGTTCAGTTCAGACTTCTTGGGGTCAAAGGTCAGTTTTTAGCCCGTGTGGCTCTTCTGCTTTTGATGACATCATGAGGTGACAGCCAATAGGACGCTGGCGTGCTGCTGCCTGAACCCAGATCAGATCTACTGTGACATTAGCAGGTCATGTGTGTGTGAGAGAATAACTCCCATCACTGCATTAAGCACACACAATAACACAGCCTGGGGTGTGTGTGTGTGTGTGTGTGTGTGTGTGTGTGCGTGTGTGCGTGTGTGTGTGTGTGTGTGTGTGTGTGTGTGTGTGTGTGGTAAAGACATTTATTCCATCCTGGTCTTTAAAACATCATGGTGATTATGGAGACTTGTATTCTAGTTTTTGATATGAGACAAAACAGAATAATGTTGAAGTGTTTTGGTGTTTTTCAGTTACAGATGGATTCAGATTTCTCCTGAAATGTTTCAGTCCTGTGAGTTAAGAAGCTGAGAATCAGAAAATAACTTCAGCATGAGAAAAATTAGAGAAGATCTCGTTATTATTAGAAAACATTTTCTTTCCCAGGTGTGTACAGTCCAGGTTAACTACTTTGTAAAAGTACTTTAAAAAGTGGCTTTTGAAAAAAAGAAAATTCAATCAAATTGAAAAAGCTTAAAGCTGCAGTAGGCAGCGAGAGGGAACTGGTTTCCACAGCTGTGTTTTACAATAAAATCTGTGAGTAAAGCTATTTTTCTTCTTCTTCTTCTTCTCCTGCTGCAGGTGTATGCCATCCTGGTCAGCCACCCCCCCCAGTCCAACGACCACCTGACGCCGACGCCCGTCTCCTACACCGCCGGCTTCTACCGCATCCCTGTGGTCGGCCTGACGACCCGCATGTCCATCTACTCTGACAAGGTAGCCTTCATCACCTCCACCATCATCGTCGTCATCCTTCTATTTGCTATTACAGCTGCTGTACCCCCCCTCCTCTTCATCACTAAATGATAATCATCATCATCATGTTCATCAGTCAGGCAGGTGAGCTGCAGGTATCAAGTCACCTGCAGCAGCCTGTCTCCATGATGGAGGAACATTAGAACTGTGTGTTAGTTAATAAACTGAGTCAGCTTGTTGTGGTGTGGCTGTAGATCCATTCAGTAACGTTCTCAGTAAAAGTGAATAGTGTGATAAGGTGGATTTGGTTACTGTGACACAGTAAACTGTCTTGTCTTTAGCCCTAGTCTCTACTCCAAAACACTCTGAGTTGTAGCTTGAGAAGAGTCAGCTCAGTTAACCTGAACAAACTGTTAGCTAGCTAACTAGCCGGCAAACACACTGATGTTAATGTGAACACGCTAACGCTAGCTGCTGCTAGCTACGTTAGCTAGTGTGCTAATCAGATGTGTTAACAACAAGACAGTGATGTTAGCTGACCAGATGCTATGGTTAGCTAGCTAACAAGCTGACATTATCTAAACACTAAATCAATCAGATGGATCAGTGATGAAATGATCAGTTCAGTCAGAAACAGACAGAAATTAACCGTCTGTTCAGTTCTGTTGAGACGACAGAAACACAGTCAGCTGTTCACAGAGCTGAGGACCTCCAAGATGGCCGCCAGAGGGGGGGCCATGAACCCTGCCATCACTTGTCAGGGTTCATGGAGGTTTTGACAATATAACAAATAATAATCAAATGTTTTTACTGGCCTGTACTTTGAAAACAGGGTAGGTTTTCACCTTTTACACACACACACACACACACACACACACACACACACACACACACAGGTCAGAACTCCAGCAGTCATATATGTTTTAGTCGCTCTGTGTGTGCTTCAGGCTGCTTTAAGTGCAGGTTGTAGAATATTCAGAGTGAACCTTCGGTCCGGGTCTCTGATCTCAGGAAGCTTCAGCTCTTCAGGTTTAGAATATTGATGGAATATTTAGAGAGTTATCGGCTCCGTGTGTCCTCGTTCTAAAATATCGCAGCACTCCCATATCTGTTTTAACTGCAGAACATCAGAACGCTCCATTTGCTCCGCATTTTATTTGAGAATATTTAGAATATTGATAAAATATTTAAAATGTTCCATTAGCACAAATATGTCAGGTTCCATTCCACAACACGATAGATTTATTTTGGAAAAATTTGAAGTTTTGAAATTTATCAGTCAATATTTCAGAAACTCATGACAGATGATCAATAAACTTAATAAGCAAAAGCTTTCAGTTGTCTTTACTTTCACACCAGCAGCCATTTGTCAGATTAACTGTCAGTTTTATCAAATGGTGGAGATCTGACTTTGGATTGAAATTGTTAATATAAATGTATTTATGAATATTTGCAATATTGATTATTTAGAATGATCTAGCATTCGCACATTTTTCTTTATCAATATTTAGAATATTGATAGGGTATTTAGGATGTGTCCTTAGCATGCAGCAAATTTTTCTTTTTCCAGTATTTAGAGTATTGAAAGCAGCTTAGCGTGTCCTAGTTTTACTTTCAGCAGTCACATGTGTGTTTTAACTGTACAATGTTCATAAATCTTCATGAAGCATTATAAATATATATACACTTTTACAATATTTACAAAATTGCTAGAATATTTAGATTTTTTAGATCTATTGAAGCGGCTCCATAAGGCCCAGAGCTGCAGAACAGAGCTGAACGTTTGATCCCTCTGATGCTGTGTGTGTGTGTGTGTGTGTGTGTGTGTGTGTGTGTGTGTGTGTGTGTGTGTGTACCTCAGGATAAGTTCAAACCTTCGCCCTCTCTGGTCTGATATTTTCACTTCCCTGCAGACTCCCACTCTGTGACAGCAGGATCTGACATGTTAATATACATCACATCATGTCTCAGTGTGTCTCAGCTCTATTAAAGACATATTTATATTATATATACATATTTATATCATCTGTTTCTTGGTGACCTTGTTACCTCTGGACTCTGGGCTGAGTTTAACTTTCCTGATAAATAACTGCACAAACTTTGTTGATCTTCATTTTGACTGAATCTGATCCAGAACTGAGAGAAATGTGTGAGTGTGTGTGCTGTGGCTGGTGTGTGTCAGACCGGACTGCTACTGAGAACACATGAAGTTGATCCAGTCAGGTGGTAGATTGTCCACACCAGAATCATCCATGTGTCCCCGGTGCATCATTGGCTCCGACGCTGCATGCTAACACTTTAGCATCCGCTATGCTGAGTGATAGTAGCTCCATGCTAACACTTTAGCATCCGCTATGCTGAGTGATAGATCAGAATGGCGATGGGCCGCGCCTGCAAAGTGCGGGACAGTGTGAAACTGCATTCAATTTCTATGAACAAAACAATAAATCAACATTTTCTGAAGTTGCTCTTTCTGTGTTCTGATAATTGATGTGAAACCTATCTGCTGTAAATAGCTTGTCGTTACCTTTTCACAGTTATCAAACAGCAAGTTCATTAAAATATTTTTTCAGAATGTGTCAGAATGCAACACGACTCCTCTGTTGAACAGAAGTTTGCTAGCTTGTTAGCATTTTGTGACTTGCAGATAATTAAATTATAATGATCATGCAGCTGTTTGACATGTGAAAAGGTTTCGGGTGATGAACAACAACAAATACATTTCACATCAATTAATAAAACACAGAAAAAACAACCACAGAAAATGTTGATCACACTGTTCACACTTATCGCACTTTGTTTAACGTCACATCATTCTTATCTATAGTAGCTCCATGCTAATACTTTAGCGTACACTATGTTGAGTGATAGTAGCTCCATGCTAATACTTTAGCGTACACTATGTTGAGTGATAGTAGCTCCATGCTAATACTTTAGCGTACACTATGTTGAGTGATAGTAGCTCCATGCTAATACTTTAGCGTACACTATGTTGAGTGATAGTAGCTCCATGCTAACACTTTAGCGTACACTATGTTGAGTGATAGTAGCTCCATGCTAACACTTTAGCGTACACTATGTTGAGTGATAGTAGCTCCATGCTAACACTTTAGCGTACACTATGTTGAGTGATAGTAGCTCCATGCTAACACTTTAGCGTACACTATGTTGAGTGATAGTAGCTCCATGCTAACACTTTAGCATACACTATGTTGAGTGATGGTAGCTCCATGCTAACCCCCCCCCCTCCCTCCAGAGTATCCACCTGTCCTTCCTCCGGACCGTCCCTCCCTACTCGCACCAGGCTCAGGTCTGGTTCGACATGATGCGGGAGTTCAGGTGGAACCACATCATCCTTATCGTCAGCGACGACCATGAGGGGCGAGCCGCACAGAAGAGACTGGAGACGCTGCTGGAGGAGAGAGAGACCAAGGTGAGGCTCCGCACGCACGCACACACACACGCACACACACACACACACACACACACACACACGCACACACACACGCACGCATGGCAGTCAGTACGAAGACTGTACGAAGTGTGTGACGGATTTTCTGAGTGTGTTGTGTGTTAGTGTGTGTGTCTGTATAATAAGGTTGTATGTGTGTGTTTCTGTCATTGTGTGTGTTGTGTGTGTGAATGTGTGCATGTGTTTGTGTGGTTGTGTGTCAGTGTGTGTGTCTGGCAGAGAGTGTGTATGTGTGTGTTGTGTCAGTGTGTCAAATTGTGCATGCATGTGTGTCTGTGTGTGTTTAAGCTTGCTGTCGTTTTTTTATGAATCCCTCAATCCATCTCAGATTGGAGTTTTAGTTAAACGTTTCTGGAGGCAGAAGTAATCTGATTGGTTGAGTTAAACCTCAGTGGGCGGAGCCAAAGATTTTCTGGCTAAAGTAACATCAGACTGAAGCTCAATGAAAAAGACAAGAGAGGAGGAAGCTAATATTATGAAGCCTAGCACTGAAAAAATACAATCTACCATACTAAGTTATCTAGCTAAGCTAGTTAGCTAACTGCTAACCTTATGAAGCTGTGTTAGCTCAGACAGAACATGTCAGCATGTAGCATCGCAGCACATCAGCTGATCCAAACAAACACTGTTAGACATTTAAACAGTTTGTTCATTTAAACTGTCAGCTGCTCCTTCATCCTGCCGCTGCTGCTTCGTTTCCACTGCTGTCATCGCTCAGATCTCTGCACCGATCAGTATTTGCCTGTAATGTGAAGACAGGCTGTCTGCTGTCTTTACCTTCTGTCTCCTGCTCAAGATGTCTTGCTTTGAGCCAGATGAATCCTTGGAGGCAGAAAAGCTTCTTTTGGAGACTCAGACCAATAAAAACCTGATATACAGCTTGAATGGCAGCACAGTGCCTCTGTCTGAACCCACGGGCCGAGCTCCCATCAGTGTTCACATGGACACACGATTCAGTCAGAAGATGGTTCAGACTGAAGAACTTGTCTGATCGATAAAGTCCTGGATCAACAAAATACTGCTGTTCCAGTTTCCTGTTCCGCTCCCACCGCCTCAACAAGACTTCACCTGCTGTGACTCCTGATGTGACTCCTGCTGTGACTCCTGCTGTGACTCCTGCTGTGACTCCTGCTGTGACTCCTGCTGTGACTCCTGCTGCGACTCCTGCTGTGACTCCTGCTGCGACTCCTGCTGTGACTCCTGATGTGACTCCTGATGCGACTCCTGCTGTGACTCCTGCTGCGACTCCTGCTGCGACTCCTGCTGTGACTCCTGATGTGACTCCTGCTGTGACTCCTGATGCGACTCCTGATGCGACTCCTGATGCGACTCCTGCTGTGACTCCTGATGCGACTCCTGATGCGACTCCTGCTGTGACTCCTGATGTGACTCCTGCTGTGACTCCTGATGCGACTCCTGCTGTGACTCCTGATGTGACTCCTGCTGTGACTCCTGATGCGACTCCTGCTGTGACTCCTGATGCGACTCCTGCTGCGACTCCTGATGCGACTCCTGCTGTGACTCCTGATGTGACTCCTGCTGTGACTCCTGATGTGACTCCTGATGCGACTCCTGCTGTGACTCCTGATGTGACTCCTGATGTGACTCCTGCTGTGACTCCTGATGTGACTCCTGCTGTGACTCCTGATGTGACTCCTGCTGTGACTCCTGATGTGACTCCTGCTGTGACTCCTGATGTGACTCCTGCTGTGACTCCTGATGTGACTCCTGATGTGACTCCTGATGTGACTCCTGCTGTGACTCCTGATGTGACTCCTGATGTGACTCCTGATGTGACTCCTGCTTGATCTGAGGTTCAGGATTCAATACAACCAGGATACGATGTGATCAATAAAAGTTCAGTCTGACTGGAAAATTCTGTTTATTTCTGAGTCACAAATCTTTCTAGCGATGCCATTGGCTGCTAGAATGTAAACAACAATTTAAAAATGTCATTACAAAGTGACAATAATATAATTTGGATGGAGAGCTTGTGAAACTGTGATGGTCAAGAGTCTCATTAGTGATTACTACAGCAGAATAACATGGAGCTGATATCACCATTCATGTTCCTGACAGCAGAATAACATGGAGCTGATATCACCATTCATGTTCCTGACAGCAGAATAACATGGAGCTGATATCACCATTCATGTTCCTGACAGACGGACTGACATGTTTTGTATTGAGATATATTGAATTGAGATATATCGTCCCATCACTACTTAGGTCCATTCAGAACCAGGTTGCAGTTGTTTTGTTCTGCTGTTTTGGGGTTTATTGATGATCGATTGACTCTTCCCCCAAATGTCAGAGAGGTTCCAGGAGGAGCCGCTCTGTTCCACTGCTGCTGCTGCGGCTCAAACAGGAACCGTTCATACAGGAATGACATTTATATTTTTAATTTCTATTTTAACCAGAATTTCTTCTTTGCCATTAAAATTTGTCAGTTAGCTAACTTCGCTCACAAAGACGGTGGTTCTTTGGCTCCGCCCACCAAGGTTTAACTCAACCAATCAGATTATTTCTGCCTCCGAGAAATATTTGTAGGACAAAAACTACAATCTGCACATTCTCCATCCATCCATCCATCATCCGTCCATCTGTCCTGGCTTTGATATTCTTTCTGCCAGAGGCTTCATAGCAGCTTCTCTTTCATCATTACTTTACATTTCTTTTCTGTTCTGCTTTTCTTCTCATCTCTTCTTCTCTTTTATTTCTCTTCTTTTCCCCTCTTATCCCTTCTTTTCTCTTTACTCTTTTCTTTTCTTCACTTTTCCTTCTCTTTACCTCACGTCTTCTCTTTTTCTTTTCTCACATTAAATTATTTTCTCTGATCCTCTCCTCCTTTCTTCTCTTCTTCCTTTAGTTCTCCCTCTTTCTCTCTCTTTCTCTCTCTGTCTGTCAGTCTCTCCATCTCATAGTTTTAGTTCTTCATTTCCAGTCTGTTGTCTGTTCTTCCATCTCTACAGCACAATGAAGGAGCTGGGAGCTGGAGCCACGCAAACACATCACACACACACACACATCACACACACACACACACACACACACACACACACACAGTGATCTGGCAGGTGAGACAGGGTTAGGCAGTTCGTCCTTCTACAAGGTTCTTGGAGCATTCTGATGACATCATCAACCTGCTTCTGTCACAGCTGTCTCACTGCATTATGGATAAACTGACTGTCTGTCTGACTTGCTGTCTGTCTGTCTGGATCCACTGACTGTGTGTAGTGTAGGTGAACCACAGATAGATTGCAGCTGGATAACAGTGTGTCCAATCATGATCCATGCTTTATTCACACTGCGGCCATATGTGATTTAGTAGGAGTCCTGGTAACTCCTTCATGAGGGAATACCTAAAGCCAATTCATGCAAATTAATAAATAAGAGCAATAAATCATTTTGCATCAATTTACCTTAAAGGTCCATATTCTCTCTGTCCAGAGTTTTATTTTGTGTCTTTCTGTCCATTCAGAGCTGTGTGTGTGGTGTCATGAACCAAAAACACTCTCAATCCATTTCTCCACGTTCATTTTCCAGCATCTCTCTGAGCCTTACCAAGAACAGGCCGTTTCTGTCTCCGTGTCTTTAAGGCTCATTAATATTAACGACCCTCCGTTCCGATCGGCTAACCGTTTCGAGAGCGAAACGTGAGACGCCGCGGCCCGGCGGCTACAGGTAGGGAAAACTCTCCGGTAATAAACGATGACGACCGCTCGACCGCTTTGAAAAAAACACTTTGTTAGTCTATTATTTCTTACAGAAATGATAATGAGCGAACCTTTGTGACGCCACAAAGTTACGGAAGTCCAAACGGCTCGTTTAGAGGCTCGCTTTTCTAATATGGATTGTGTGGATTTAGTTTTGATACTTTCACCATGTTTAGATACACATCCAACTCCTTTATCATCACAGAGGAGAGGGAGTCCTGCTTTACATGATGTGGAGCTTTAAAAGCATGAATTTATCGTCTCACGCTGCTCTCTGGATGAGCCGTGGAAAACAGAAATGGGATAGGATGGAATCAAGCAGGAAAGTGCTCACCTAATAATAATGAATTTCTTACATAATTACATAATTACTACATAATTGCCTTTTGACAAATTAGCTAATTTGTGTACACTGACAAAAAAAAAAAAACTGGTCGAAAAAGCAACATGATCTCACACAAATATGTGAAATGAACACGAACTCTGTTCGATTTACATGCTGTGGACACGTGTTATGGGAAAATAACATTTCTCCACCACGAACTGAATTACATTCCAAAGGTTGGCTAACGGTTAAGTTTAGGAAACTAAAACAACTTGGTTACGGTTAGGGAAATGGTTTGGTCATGGTTAAATAAGAAAAACGTTAAAAATTAAAATGTGACTTTCAGTTGAAATGTCCTTTGTAAACGCTGGGAATCGAACCGTGGTCGCCGGCATCAAAGGCAAACTCCACCATCCCGACCTCCACGCCCCGCCATGCTGCTTCAGTGTGACACTACTTCCTGTTTACAGTCGTGTCTCCTTCACCTAACCGCTTCCTGCTGGGAACACGTCATTTTAACACTTTATGTTCCACCAACACGTAATTTACTGTTAATAAGTCGTGTTCATTTCACATTGTTCTGTGAGATCAGGTTGTGAAAACTTGTAGTCCACGGAAACGAAGAGTTTCTCTGAGCAGGAACTGGACTGTCTGTAATGTTAAGCTAATGTTAGCAGTCAGCTGCTACATGTTAGCATGAGATTTATCTCCAAACCAACAAGGTCTAATTACGTCTGTTAGCTGACAACTAGCTTTAACAATATTGGTTTTAAGTCATCTAACGCTAGTTTTAGCTAGCAGACATGCTAAACAATCTGACTGTCAAAGAAGCAACACTAAGGATAAGAAGCATAATGTTAGTATGTTACTAATACTAAATATAAATGTTATTAATGCTGATGGTAACAAGAATTCATTCTAGTTGGTTCAGGGATAAATATAATGTTGCAAAACATGAAGTAGCCAATGTTAGCTAAGACAGCTCACATTAGCTAAGACAGCTAACATTAGCTAAGACAGCTCACATTAGCCAAGACAGCTCACATTAGCTAAGACAGCTCACATTAGCTAAGACAGCTAACATTAGCTAAGACAGCTAACATTAGCCAAGACAGCTCACATTAGCTAAGACAGCTCACATTAGCTAAGACAGCTCACATTAGCTAACGTTATGGATCAGCATCATGATGCTAGCGTTACTGTAGCCTTTGATTTGGAGCATTGTGGGTAATTTGGCCCTCAGCGCTGCTCTTCTCTGCTCGGAGGTAAACCACATGTCTGATCCGCCGTGTGAATAAAGCAAAGAGAGAGAGAGTTTTCATCCCAACCAACCGACTCTACAGCAGCTCAGTGTATTAACTAGTCCCTCCTGTCTGGTTGAAGGTGTTGATTTATGTTTATTGGTGTAATAAATGGTTTGGATGAAAAGCTGCAGACTGCTGACCCGGACTGTCATAACCATCCATCACTCTCATTTTGTAAAGTATATTTAATTTTTGGTTCCCAAGGGAAAGTTGCCGATTCAGTTTTTGTTTGTATCTTCTGAAACAAAACTGAATTAAAGGAGCAGCCTCAGCACAGAGCTTCCACCAGACTGATGGGAAAACTAAGAAGAAAACATTTTGAATAAACAAAGGCAAAAATGAAGCGAAGGCAAAAATCCTCAATACTGAGCAGCCTGAATCTGAATCTGAAACGCTCCGTCACTGTTCAGCTGTAACGTCTGAATGAAGCTCATGATGAATATTAGAGGGAATAAAACAGTCAACAGTGAGACAGCACAACATTAATATTACAACACATCAGCTGAAGCAGGTGAACAAACTCCAGTCTGTCTGGAATGTTACATTACTTATTATTTACTTATTTATTATTTACTTATGTATTATTTACTTATTTACAATGTGCTGTTTACATGGAGCTGTCAAGTTTACAGACAGACAGACAGGCAGACAGACAGACAGGCAGGCAGGCAGGCAGGCAGGCAGACAGACAGACAGACAGACAGACAGACAGACAGACAGACAGACAGGCAGACAGACAGACAGACAGACAGACAGGCAGACAGACAGACAGACAGACAGTGTGCTGTGTGTCTGAGCAGCTCTGTGACGATGTTCTGGGAGTTTGTGACAGATCACACCAGATCACAACAGATCACAACAGATCACACCAGATCACAACAGATCACACCAGATCACAACAGATCACAGATCACACCAGATCACAACAGATCACAACAGATCACAGATCGCAACAGATCACAACAGATCACAGATCACATCAGATCACACCAGATCACAACAGATCACAACAGATCACAACAGATCACAACAGATCACAGATCACACCAGATCACAACAGATCACACCAGATCGCAACAGATCACAACAGATCACAGATCACATCAGATCACACCAGATCACAACAGATCACACCAGATCACACCAGGTCACAACAGATCACACCAGATCACATCAGATCACACCAGATCACTCCAGATCACACCAGATCACAACAGATCACTTTTATCCAAACCACCTTCCAGGAGCAGGAAGAGACGTTTTAGTCTGAGAGAGGACCCACTGTCCCTGAGAGACGGAGACCAGAGAGCAGACTGTTCACCTGCACACTAATAATTCAGTCTTAATCTGATTAAAGGAATAAGTTTATTGATTTACTTCCTCTATATAACTCCTCTCCTCCTCCTGTAGACAGTATTGTCTGTAGCTGTTGGACCCACAGACAGTCTTGTCTGTAGCTGTTGGACCCACAGACAGTATTGTCTGTAGCTGTTGGACCCACAGACAGTATTGTCTGTAGTTGTTGGACCCACAGACAGTATTGTCTCCAGTCAGCTGTCAGTTGAAGCTCCGCTGCCTCTTGCTGCAATGAGTCCAAACTGTTTGTCAGAATATCTATATCTATATATCTGTATATACTGTAGATATAGATATAGATATAGATATAGATATATACACTTATCCTTTAACCTGATTAAGACAATACTCTGCTGAGATTGCCATGTAAACTCCTTTATCTGATTCTCTTAATGGGAGTAAGGTCATAATCAGATTAAACAGAACCCACTTAACAGATGTCTGCTCAGTCTTTCCATTGATTGGAGCGTGGTGACACTTTTTACTACGGAGGTCAAAGGTCACCGGACGCAGTAACCTGGATGCTGTTTTTACCAAGCAAACAACACGGAGCGTACAGACGAATTATTAAATGAGTCCATGTGAAGCAGGCTGAGGAATCACGTTACTCTGAACCAAGGAAATGTTGTAAGGAAACATGAAGTGATGTATTGTGTCGGTGTGCAGGTGGACATGCTCATTCAGCAGAGATGGAGTCTAAAACAGAGCTGCTGCTTTCTAATGCTGAAGACTTCCTGTCTGCTTCACTCTGACAGACAGACAGACAGACAGGCAGACAGACAGACAGGCAGACAGACAGACAGACAGACAGACAGACAGACAGACAGACAGGCAGACAGACAGACAGACAGACAGGCAGGCAGACAGACAGGCAGGCAGGCAGGCAGACAGACACTCAGCAGCTCTCTGTTCTCCAGCTCTGATCTAAAAATAACAGCTCAGGTCTGATCTGTTTATATTTAGCTCCAAACTAAAGATACACTGAAACTGACAAGAGCTTTGTTCTCTGTAAAGGTTACATCTCCACACAGACAGACAGGCAGACAGACAGGCAGGCAGACAGACAGACAGACAGGCAGACAGACAGACAGGTGTCTCTGATGTGTTTGCGTGCCCCAGCGTCCTGCAGCCTCCTGATTTGAAGCAGAAAAGTGGAGATTTGTTGGAATGCTTTACTGCCCCCATTTCTGACTGTCTATAATATTCTTCTGTGTCTGCATATTTTCTCTGTGCACATTACCCATCAGACTAAAAACAGGAACTATGAAAACCTCGACCAACAGTCCTTTGACTTCAGGAGAGGACCCAAGGTATACTTGCATGGTCAATGCACGCCGCCCAACCAATCTCTGAGCTCGCCCAGTAGCAAACACCAGTCAGCCCGCCCAAATCCAACCCAACTCCAGAGATAGACTCTTATCCTGGAGGCACGTCTTTTCTCCACCTTTACTTTTCTTTCTTTTTTTATGATTTCCACACACCGCGAATGGGTTTACACTAGCCAAGAGAGACGCCCTTCCTCCTCCTCCTCCTCCTCCTCCTGAGTTTTTCCATGTGAAGGTTGCATGCAGCCAGGCTGAGGCTCGGCTCTGTCTGCAGGTCTGAGGGCGGAGCAGCACCAGGATCCTCTCACTCCTCTGCAACATCAAACCTCCTTTTCTTTTCTCCCCCTGGGAAATGACCCCCCTCCCCCTCCTCCTCCTCCTCCTCCTCCTCCTCCTCCTCCTCCTCCTCCTGCCCCCTTACTACCCGCCTTCCTCCTCTTCCTCCTCCTTCCTCTTCTTCCACTCGTTTTTTTTATTTTTTTTTTTGATTTGCGGTTGCATCAGCGCTCCTTCTCTAACATGCACGTCCCTGGTTGGTTGGAGTCTTGACAGCGCCTCAGTTTGCATGTGACATCACACCACGCACAACTTTTTTGCCCCTCCTCCTTTTTCAAGCTTCGAGTTT
Organism: Centroberyx gerrardi; assembly: GCF_048128805.1. Classification (NCBI taxonomy): domain Eukaryota; kingdom Metazoa; phylum Chordata; class Actinopteri; order Beryciformes; family Berycidae; genus Centroberyx; species Centroberyx gerrardi. The sequence goes on along the minus strand of NC_136004.1, from coordinate 33,599,622 downwards.
GATTTTTCTTTCAGTTCGGCAGATCTTGGAAACTTGTTTTTTCTCCATTTTTTTGCCCCGGTGGCGTGGGTGAGAGGGAGCATGGTTGAGGCTTTGGGGGCGGGGGAGGGGCAGGGGCAGGGGGAGGGGCTCTGACGGTTAAAAACTAATGATGCGTGTCCTATGATGTGTCCTGTGGTGTTTTGTTGACTCACTGACCTACGCTGCAACCTGTCGTCCTGCACTGCTACCTGTCGTCCTGCGCTCTGACCTGTCGTCCTGCGCTCTGACCTGTCGTCCTGCGCTCTGACCTGTCGTCCTGCGCTCTGACCTGTCGTCCTGCGCTCTGACCTGTCGTCCTGCACTGCTACCTGTCGTCCTGCCCTCTGACCTGTCGTCCTGCGCTCTGACCTGTCGTCCTGCCCTCTGACCTGTCGTCCTGCCCTGCGGTGCTCCAGGCAGAGAAGGTGCTGTTGTTCAGCCAGGACACCAACCTGACGGCTCTGCTGCTGGAGGCCAAAGACCTGGAGGCTCGAGTCATCATCCTCTCTGCCAGGTCAGTCTAATGATAATAATAATAAAACCAAACATCACATTTCGTACAAAGAATGCAGTGCAATGTGCTTCACATATTAAGTAAAAAAGACAGGAGAAAAATTAGGCACATTACGACAAAAAAAACCCGGGCATGGCCCATATTGAAAGCAAGAGAAATTTTAAAACCAACATAATGGGTAAAAGAGGGGTAAATAAAAGATCTAGAAGTTAAAATATTAATTAATATTAAAATAATGTCATCTCTACAATTGATCAAGACTCTGTTGCCAGGTGCCAGTGATATATACAATTGGGTGTCGTCTGCATATTGGTGGAAACCAATGTTATATTTGTTAATATACATCCCAGTGGGAGCATGTACAGGTTAAATAATAAAGGCCCAAGAACGGAGCCCTGTGGGACAGAAGGACCTGGTGCAACATGGTATTCAAGACCACCTGGATAAGATCTAAACCATTCAAAGACTGAGCCGAAGAGATCACTTTGCCCTTTTGTTTGTGTGTGTGTGTGCGTGTGTGTGTGTGTGTGTGTGTGTGTGTGTGCGTGTGTGTGTGTGTGCAGTGAGGATGAAGCTGCTGCGGTGTATAAAGCCGCCCGTCAGCTCAACATGACCGGCTCTGGTTACGTCTGGCTGGTCGGAGAGAGAGAGATGACCGGCAAAGCTCTGAGTGAAGCTCCAGATGGTACGTCACCTCCTGCTCCTCCTCCTCCTCCTCCTCCTCCTCGCTCCTCCTCTTCCTCCCTCCTCCACCTCCTCTGCCACAAGCTGTGTGGCAGACTCTCTCTCTCTCTCTCTCTCTCTCTGTCATAGCGATGTAGTCTCTGATGAAGGAAGCTAAACCTCATCACAGCAAGTTATCTTCTCAGCGTCCTGTGGTGTTTCTCTCTCTGGTTCCTTCTGACTGGTTGAACGTTTAAACATCCTGAAAAAAAAAAAAAAAAAAAAAATGTTTAAAGGTTCCAAACCAGAGTTTTCTTTCTTGCTCATTGTAACTGTGTGGCTTTAAATGTGTCTAACATCTTTTTGTTTGTTTCATTTCTATAGTGTGTGTCGTCCGCCCGCCCGTCCGCCCGTTCTTACAGTAGACAAGCCAGTAACATGCGCTGCTATGGGGGTGGGGGGGGGGCAGGTGGTGGGGGGTATGGGAGGGGGGGGCGGGGGTTCAGCATTGGGTTTGGACAGTGGGGGGGGGGGGGCTGAGTAGCCAGACAGGCAGTGTTGCTGCAGTACCGCCCCCCACAGTGAAGTGTGTCTGAACAAACTGGTAAGATGCCGCCGCTGCTTCCTGTTTCCTGTCTGATGCTCCGCCCATTGGTCAGTAGAAGATCCACCCACTGCAACATGGCGTCTGCCGGGGGTGGGGGGGTACTACAGACAGCAGGTTACCCAGTCAGCCAGATAACCACAAGACATCAGGATGGTCGACAGGTTCCATCAAGCTTCATTTGCACTTGGTCGCTCGACACTCTCGACAGAAATGACTGAATCTCCGGGAACCTTTTTGTAATGTCGCGGACACCGTCGAGGACTGTTGCACAGTGTGATTGGATAGTTTGTTGCCATGGTAATGCTCACCGCTTCTTGCTTCCTTGGAAACAAACAATCCAAGACAAACATGAAAGGAATAGAGGAAAGGCTGGCGGAAGAAGGGAAAATATCCTCACATCAAAAGACGAAGGTTCAAAATCTCCTCTTCCTCGATCAGCTATTTCATCGGCCACTACCATATTTGCAGAAGATGTAAACAAACCCGCCAGCGTCTCGTTACCATGGAGACGACCGAACCCATCGCCTACATCTTTGCCAAGGTGTAAATGCGGGACGTCGTGCGACACAGCTTTTGTCAAGAGACAACTGTCAAGAGTGTTGAGTGACCAAGCATAAATGAAGCTTTACCCTGCTGAAGTGTCCTTGAGCAAGGCACTGAGTCCCTCCCAGCTCTGTGGCTGACCTCTGACCTCTGACCTCTAACCTCCCTGTGGGCGGAGGCAGCTGAAAAGATTCATTTGTTCCCTCAAGGGTTCAATAAAGTATCAAAAACATTAACTTCTGAATTTTTAGATTGTAATCATCAGTTAATATGTAAAACTGACTGACTATCCATAAACAAATATTCAGGTTTAGTTTTGCAAACTCAAAGCCAAAACATCATCCTGTGTGAGCGATGTGGTTTCCAGTTGTCTGGCTAGCTGGGTCATCCTGCTCCACCAGATCCTCCTGCTGCTGCTGTGGTATTTTTGTTTCAGAAAGCATCCTCACCGGCTAGCCTCTACACGCTTAAAAATGATGCGTCATTTTCAACACATCTTTGTGTCTGTCCCAAACTACAGATGTGTCAAAAATAATCCATCCTTTTTTAAAAGTGTAGTAAGACTGCACTCTGAAAAAATCCCCAACCATTTTGTCTCTGTTGGAGAGATTTGAGGCTCTTTTTAGGAAATAGTTTCAGATTAAAGCCTTTTATAGTAACATAAAAACCCACCTGGTTCGACATGGAATCTGTACATTTATATTTATATTGAGATCCCTTGTTCAGAGAGACTTCCATTGAGATCAACGGTAGCTTAGATCCGAGATCACCAGCAAATAGTAAGGAGATCACGGGTCAGGGACACTTCCTAAAAATAAGTGGAGAGTGAAGGGATTTTTTCTCATGTGGACACGTCCAAAGATTTGCAGTAGGCTACTGAAGAGGTCAACACCATGGGTTCAAGCAAACACAAAACTCTTAAATCTTAAAACCAAAATCCATGCTAGAACCAGGTGGATTGTCCTTTTAATGGGATTACAGATGAGATGAGATGTCTAATGACAGCCAGCGTGGTCAGACAGCCTCACAGAACCTCTCCACAGGTTTCAAAGGCTTTTACATAATCAGGGTCAGATGGATTATTTATGGTTTGATGGAATTGTGAACGGGTTATTTCTGAAACCATTCCCCAAAAAGAAACCGCAGAGCGATACTGTGACATTATGGATTTTAATGTTATTTTTCTTCACCAGACACTTGTCACATTATGAGGAAAAAGTTTCTTCATTGGTGCTTTAGCTTACGGAGGAACAGCCTATTGGCATTGTTAGCATTCCTCATTGAAAAAAATAGGTATCGCTAGCTAGTGGCACGCATTCATTTCAAATAGAAAAGTTGGCGAGCTGTACCCATCACTTTTTAATTAGGAAAGCTAGCTGTGCTGCCTATTATTTTCAATTAGGAAAACTAGCTAGCTGTGCCCATTATTCAATTAGGAAAGTTACAGTAGCTGGCTGTGCCCATTTGTTTCAGTGAGAAATGCTAGCTAGTTGTACCCAGTAGTTTTAATAAGGAATGCTAGCTAGTTGTACCCAGTACTTTAATAGTAGTAGTAGTACCAGTAGTTTTAGTTAGGAATGTTAGCTATTAGGCTACTATGCAGTCATTTTAGTAAGTAATGTTAGCTAGTAGTACCCAATAGTTTTAGTAAATAAAGCTAGCTAGTTGGACTGAGTAGTTTCAGTGAGGAATTCTAGCTAGCTGTACCAGTATTTCAGTGAGGAATGCTAACGGAGCTAACTGGATGTTAGTTTTCACCACAGTGTGGCGGTTTCTGCTGAAGGAAAACACCAGACCACAATTCAGAACGTCCCAGTGTGGCTTCATTTGTCCTGGGAGACGAAGGGCTGTGATTTTTCAGAGTTGAACTCCCAGCATGCAGTTCAGTAGTGCTATACACCGACCTACATACAGCACTGACTAGCCTGATGCCTGAAGCCCTGTGTGTGTGTGTGTGTGTGTGTGCGTGTGTGCGTGTGTGTGTGTGTGTGTGCGTGTGTCTTTAAATGAAAAAGAAATTCCTTCACGCTGTGTTTATAATTTTCACTGAAGCCTAATATTAATTACATCTTTGAAATTAATTTGAGTGTGTGTGTGTGTGACTTCTAATTAATTTGTGTGTGAGAAAGATTTTCAGACGATAACCTATCTAGCTCCTTGCTGTGTGTGTGTGTGTGTGTGTGTGTGTGTGTAAGCTCTCCCTTCACTCTGTAACGTCTCTCTGTGTAACGTCTCTCTCTGCTGTGTGTGTGTGTGTGTGTGTGTGTGTGTGTGTGTGTGTGTGTGTGTGCAGGCCTGCTGGGCCTCCAGCTGATAAACGGTAAGAATGAGTCGGCGCACATCGCCGACGCGGTGGCGGTGGTGGCCCAGTCGCTGCAGGAGCTGTTTGAGAAGGAGAACATCACCGAGCCGCCGCGCGGCTGCGTGGGAAACACCAACATCTGGAGGACCGGGCCGCTTTTCAAACGGTCAGTACCACAGGTCAGAGGTCGCATGGTCAGTACCGCAGGTCAGAGGTCGCATGGTCAGTACCGCAGGTCAGAGGTCGCATGGTCAGTACCGCAGGTCAGAGGTCGCATGGTGGGTCAGTCCTCATTATCAAGGTGGTTAGTTACAGGACAGAGCTTTACTGCCAGTACTTTACAAACGTTTTTCTAAGTTGAGATCATTTTGACAGGTGTGAACACGGCATGTGGACTCAGACCAAAAACCTGCGAAAGGTTCGCCAAAAATCGTCCGTCCTGGTCCTCCTCCGATCGGACCGTGGTGTGAATCTTTTCTGCTGTGAAAACAACTGCGATAAAGTCCGACCCAAACAGAGGAAATGATGATATGTGCTCAGTGTTTTTTTGGTTTCCGGCAGGTTGTTTGTTTTTTTACACCAAACAGGAAAGAGTTTCGACCCTGACTCAGTCGGTATTGTAATATCTGACAGACTGTGGAGTCTAAAGATATTATTTTCTATTTTTTCTCCTCAGTCGGCAAGGAGCCGCTGAACGGCACACGGCCGTCTCTGACAATATTTTAGTTTAGTCTTGTTTATTTTACAGAAACAAACACCTACTGCAGATATCCTGCTGACAGAGGAGTTCTTCTGTCTGATCGATATTTTCCCAAGTCATTATATAGATTTAAACCTTGAAACCTCACTAGCTAGACAGAAACCTACCGCCTGCCCCGGAGCAGAAGTACATGCGACGCATCGCAGAGGATTAGGTCGTCAAAATAAAAGTGTGAGAATTCGCAGGTCAAAGTTGAACTCTGTGCGAAGGCAAAGTACTTCACATGGTTTTCAACTGACATCAATGGAAAGAGAAGCGAATTTCCACGTAGGTTCATGCTAGTTCAACTGTGCCTTAAGGCTTGTACCTTACACCACTGGTTACTATACCAAGGTTAGTACCATATAAAACTGGTCACCATACCAAGGCTCCAATTTTGTTGATTTTCATGTTTTAGCTTCAGAGTCCAGGCTCTGTGGGTTCAGAGAATTCTCCGGGTCTGATGAAACCTTTTCCAAACCAGCTGGACACAAACAGTGGTCAGGCTGAAAACATGTCTGTTTGTCTTAGTTCATGAAAAGTTGAAATTGTGGAAATACAAGTCTCCAACAGCGACGATACATCACTAGTTACCATACCAAGGCCGTGCCTTATACCAGTGGTTCTCAAGGTGCGGTCTGGGGACCTCCAGGGGTCTCCAGCTAAATGAGAAATCGTTTAATTTCACTATAATTCACTAGAGATGATCCCAGTTAAAGAACCCACTGTCTTAAAGTAACCATGCCCATACCAAGCAGTATATACCACTGAATACCATACCAATGTAGTACCTTATACCACTAGTTAACATTAGTTAAATGTAGAATGACAGTTAAATCAAGTGTAACAGTCGCCTGTGCAGTCAGGTTATTAGCTGTCAGGAGGCAGAACAGCCTGGAGAGCTGAACAGCTGAGGCTTCACTAATCTGTTAGACTGACAGAGCTGCAATAATAAACAGAGCCCCCTCTCCTCTCTATCTGACCTATATAGCCAACTCATCAGCTCACATCATGTCACAGGGGGATGATGTCATGGTTTGATGATGTCACCTCAGTCTCTTGGCCTCTCTAGAAGTCACAGCAGTGACACGTTCAGCCTGGAAACAACAAGACTGACAGGAACATTTCTCCTTGATAATCACTGCCAAGTACAAACACCTAAAATCTAAAACTCTATCGTCGTATTGTGTGTTCTGCTTGTTATTTTGGTTATTTTGCTTCTTGAAGTGATATCCTTATTGTGAAATTCTAACATTGGAGTCACTGAGCGGCTTCCTTTTAAAACCAACAAACAAACCAATCCAGAAACTAGCGCTGACCCTGAGTTTCCGGCTCTCTGATTGGCTCCCCAGGGTGCTGATGTCATCCAAGTACCCTGACGGCCTGACGGGGCGGATCGAGTTTAACGACGACGGCGACCGGCGCTTCGCTACCTACAGCATCCTGAACTACCAGCAGAAACCCGGCCGCCTCGTCCAGGTCGGAGTCTTCAATGGATCGCAGGTACGATGCTCCTTCATTTTGTGATTCATCTGATTCTGATTTTTACCATGATGCTTCAGTGCAGGCCATGGACTTCAAGAGTTTACACTGTCAAACTACATCACTGTCAACTACATCACTATCAACTACATCACTATCAACTACATCACTCTCAAGCTACATCACTCTCAAGCTACATCACTATCAAACTACATCACTATGAAACGACATCACTATCAACTACATCTATCAACTACATCACTATCAAACTACATCACCATCAACTACACTCTCAAGCTACATCACTATCAACTACATCACTATCAATCTACATCACTATCAACTACATCACTATCAAACTACATCACTATAATTACATCACTATCAAACTACATCACTCTCAAGCAACATCACTATCAACTACATCACTATCAAACTACATCACTATCAATTACATCACTATCAAACTACATCACTCAAGCTACATCACTATCAACTACATCACTCTCAAGCTACATCACTATCAAACTACATCACTATCAACTACATCACTCTCAAGCTACATCACTATCAAACTACATCACTATCAAACAACATCACTATCAACTACATCACTATCAACTATATCACTATCAAACTACATCACTATGAATTACATCACTATTAAACGACATCACTATGAACTACATCACTATCAAACTACATCACTATCAAACAACATCACTATCAACTACATCACTATCAACTACATCACTATCAAATGACATCACTATGAATTACATCACTATTAAACGACATCACTATCAAACGACATCACTATCAAACCACATCACTCTCAAACTACATCACTGTCAACTACATCACTCTCAAGCTACATCACTCTCAAGCTACATCACTATCAACTACATCACTATCAACTACATCACTATCAAACTACATCACCATCAACTACACTATCAACTACATCACTATCAACTACATCACTATCAAACTACATCACTATCAACTACATCACTATCAAACTACATCACTATAATTACATCACTATCAAACTACATCACTATAATTACATCACTATCAAACTACATCACTCTCAAGCAACATCACTATCAACTACATCACTATCAATTACATCACTATCAACTACATCACTATCAAACTACATCACTATAATTACATCACTATCAAACTACATCACTCTCAAGCAACATCACTATCAACTACATCACTATCAAACTACATCACTATCAATTACATCACTATCAAACTACATCACTCAAGCTACATCACTATCAACTACATCACTCTCAAGCTACATCACTATCAAACTACATCACTATCAACTACATCACTCTCAAGCTACATCACTATCAAACTACATCACTATCAAACAACATCACTATCAACTACATCACTATCAACTATATCACTATCAAACTACATCACTATGAATTACATCACTATTAAACGACATCACTATGAACTACATCACTATCAAACTACATCACTATCAAACAACATCACTATCAACTACATCACTATCAACTACATCACTATCAAATGACATCACTATGAATTACATCACTATTAAACGACATCACTATCAAACGACATCACTATCAAACCACATCACTATCAACTACATCACTATCAACTACATCACTTTCAACTACATCACTCTCAAGCTACATCACTATCAAACTACATCACTATCAATTACATCACTATCAAACTACATCACTATCAACTACATCACTATCAAACTACATCACTATCAACTACATCACTATCAAACTACATCACTCTTAAGATACATCACTATCAACTACATCACTATCAAACTACATCACTATCAAATGACATCACTATCAACTACATCACTATCAACTACATCACTATCAAACTACATCACTATCAAATGACATCACTATCAACTACATCACTATGAACTACATCACTATCAAACTACATCACTATCAAATGACATCACTATCAACTACATCACTATGAACTACATCACTATGAACTACATCACTATGAACTACATCACTATCAACTACATCACTATCAAACTACATCACTATGAATTACATCACTATTAAACGACATCACTATCAAACGACATCACTATGAACTACATCACTATCAAACAACATCACTATCAAACGACATCACTATCAACTACATCACTATCAAACTACATCACTATCAAATTACATCACTATCAACTACATCACTATCAACTACATCACTATCAACTACATCACTATCAAACCACATCACTATGAACCACATCACTATGAACCACATCACTATGAACTACATCACTACTGGACAAGAATGAATGAAGGGAGGAAAGCTATGCTGACTGTGTGCAGAAACAGATAGGAAGCTGGACCGCTGCTAGACTTAACAGCAGGATTATACTGTAGCTTTAACTCTGAATCATGAAGTCATGGAAGAGCCAATGAATGTTGCATCAGGGCCGCAGTGGGAAGCTGTTTCACTGTTTCACTGTTTCACTGTTTCACTGTTTCACTGTTTCACTGTTTCACTGTTTCTGTAAGCTGCTGTGGGACCGGACTTATTATTTTATCATACAGTATGTGAGTCAGGTTAACTCAGTTCGTTCCAACAGCAGCAGACCTGCAGCCTGCACTGACTTTCAGTAGAGTAAAGACACACACACACACACACACACACACACACACACACACACACGCAGGAGGACGTGGTGTGTGTGTGTGTGTGTGTGTCCCTTGCCTCATTAACTATGAATATGCATATGCAGTATTGATGCTGTCATTTAGTTAGTGTG
>NC_136004.1:33574915-33584915 GCF_048128805.1 Centroberyx gerrardi | reverse complement strand
TCTCTTCTGTTCTGTTCTCTTCTCTTCTGTTCTGTTCTGTCTCTTCTGTTCTGTTCTGTTCTGTTCTGTCTCTTCTCTTCTGTTCTGTTCTGTCTCTTCTGTTCTGTTCTCTTCTCTTCTCTTCTGTTCTGTTCTGTTCTGTTCTGTCTCTTCTGTTCTGTTCTCTTCTGTTCTGTTCTCTTCTCTTCTGTTCTGTTCTGTCTCTTCTGTTCTGTTCTGTTCTGTCTCTTCTGTTCTGTTCTCTTCTCTTCTCTTCTCTTCTGTTCTGTTCTGTCTCTTCTGTTCTGTTCTCTTCTCTTCTCTTCTCTTCTGTTCTGTTCTGTTCTGTCTCTTCTGTTCTGTTCTCTTCTCTTCTGTTCTGTTCTGTTCTGTCTCTTCTGTTCTGTTCTGTTCTGTTCTGTTCTGTTCTGTTCTGTCTCTTCTGTTCTGTTCTGTTCTGTCTCTTCTGTTCTGTTCTGTTCTGTTCTGTTCTGTCTCTTCTGTTCTGTTCTGTTCTGTTCTGTTCTGTTCTGTTCTGTCTCTTCTCTTCTGTTCTGTTCTGTCTCTTCTGTTCTGTTCTGTTCTGTTCTGTTCTGTCTCTTCTGTTCTGTTCTCTTCTCTTCTGTTCTGTTCTGTTCTGTCTCTTCTGTTCTGTCTCTTCTGTTCTGTTCTGTCTCTTCTGTTCTGTTCTGTCTCTTCTGTTCTGTTCTGTTCTGTCTCTTCTGTTCTGTTCTGTTCTGTTCTGTTCTGTCTCTTCTGTTCTGTTCTCTTCTCTTCTGTTCTGTTCTGTTCTGTCTCTTCTGTTCTGTCTCTTCTGTTCTGTTCTGTTCTGTTCTGTTCTGTCTCTTCTGTTCTGTTCTGTTCTGTCTCTTCTGTTCTGTTCTGTCTCTTCTGTTCTGTCTCTTCTGTTCTGTTCTGTTCTGTTCTGTTCTGTTCTGTCTCTTCTGTTCTGTTCTGTTCTGTTCTGTTCTGTTCTGTCTCTTCTGTTCTGTTCTGTTCTGTCTCTTCTGTTCTGTTCTCTTCTCTTCTGTTCTGTTCTGTTCTGTTCTGTTCTGTCTCTTCTCTTCTGTTCTGTTCTGTCTCTTCTGTTCTGTTCTGTTCTGTCTCTTCTCTTCTGTTCTGTTCTGTCTCTTCTGTTCTGTTCTCTTCTCTTCTCTTCTGTTCTGTTCTGTTCTGTTCTGTCTTTTCTGTTCTGTTCTCTTCTGTTCTGTTCTGTTCTGTTCTGTCTCTTCTGTTCTCTTCTGTTCTGTTCTGTCTCTTCTGTTCTGTCTCTTCTGTTCTGTTCTCTTCTCTTCTCTTCTCTTCTGTTCTGTTCTGTCTCTTCTGTTCTGTTCTCTTCTGTTCTGTTCTGTTCTGTTCTGTTCTCTTCTGTTCTCTTCTGTTCTGTTCTCTTCTGTTCTCTTCTGTTCTCTTCTGTTCTGTCTCTTCTGTTCTGTTCTCTTCTGTTCTCTTCTGTTCTGTCTCTTCTGTTCTGTTCTCTTCTGTTCTGTTCTGTTCTGTTCTCTTCTGTTCTGTTCTGTTCTCTTCTGTTCTCTTCTGTTCTGTCTCTTCTGTTCTGTTCTCTTCTGTTCTGTTCTCTTCTGTCTCTTCTGTTCTCTTCTGTTCTGTTCTGTTCTGTCTCTTCTGTTCTGTTCTGTTCTGTTCTGTTCTGTCTCTTCTGTTCTGTTCTGTTCTGTTCTGTCTCTTCTGTTCTGTTCTGTTCTGTTCTGTTCTGTCTCTTCTGTTCTGTTCTGTTCTGTTCTGTCTCTTCTGTTCTGTTCTGTTCTGTTCTGTCTCTTCTGTTCTGTTCTGTTCTCTTCTCTTCTGTTCTGTTCTGTCTCTTCTCTTCTGTTCTGTTCTGTTCTGTCTCTTCTCTTCTGTTCTGTTCTGTTCTGTTCTGTTCTGTCTCTTCTCTTCTGTTCTGTTCTGTTCTGTTCTGTCTCTTCTCTTCTGTTCTGTTCTGTTCTGTTCTGTCTCTTCTCTTCTGTTCTGTTCTGTCTGTTCTCTTCTCTTCTCTTCTGTTCTGTTCTGTTCTGTCTCTTCTCTTCTCTTCTGTTCTGTTCTGTTTTACTCTCCTCTCTTCTCTCCTCAGCTGCGTAACCCGTCAGATAAGTTCATCTACGCCACAGTGAAGCAGAGTTCGGTGGATATTTACTTCAGACGGCAGGTGGAGCTGAGCACCATGTACCGGCACATGGAGAAACACAACTACGAGAGCGCCGCCGAGGCCATCCAGGCCGTCAGGGACAAGTACGCTCTTCTATATGTCCTGCATCTATATTCACATTTAAACAACATAGAGGATTTCTATACACCTCTATGTAGGATATACAGTATATAGAGTCAGAAACAAGTGGCCAACACAACTCACGGTGTGTTCTGCGGTCGTTGACCATCAGCAGCCAATCAGATTTCGGTACCTGCTGTTTTTCCTCCGGACGTGACGGCGGTTCTGTAAATGACCGTTCTGCCTCATGTTGGAGAACACGGAGCATCATGAGATAACATGCAGGAGTTTTTCTTAGATAGCAAAACAAAACACAGCTGTGCATCACAAGCCAGCTGAGAGTCAGACCAGTGTGATGTCACCACAGGAAGTGGAGCCTCACAGGGTGCCAACCGTCAGGAGACTGGAAATCTACTGTAGAGGTTTTTGATCTGCACTACATGACACCCCTGATGTCCCCCCCCCCCCCCGATGTCTCCCCCCCCGATGCCCCCCCCCCCCCCCCACAGTAAGCTCCATGCCTTCATCTGGGACAGTGCGGTTTTGGAGTTCGAAGCGTCTCAGAAGTGTGACCTGGTGACGACCGGAGAACTGTTCTTCAGGTCCGGCTTCGGGATCGGAATGAGGAAGGACAGTCCGTGGAAACAGAACGTGTCTCTGGCTATTCTCAGGTACTTTATACCACAAGTACTTTGTCTCTGGCTGTAGTACCAAGTACTTTGTCTGTAGCTGTAGTACCAAGTACTTTGTCTGTAGCTGTAGTACCAAGTACGTTGTCTGTAGCTGTAGTACCAAGTACTTTGTCTGTAGCTGTAGTACCAAGTACTTTGTCTGTAGCTGTAGTACCAAGTACGTTGTCTCTGGCTGTAGTACCAAGTACTTTGTCTGTAGCTGTAGTACCAAGTACTTTGTTTGTAGCTGTAGTACCAAGTACGTTGTCTCTGGCTGTAGTACCAAGTACTTTGTCTGTAGCTGTAGTACCAAGTACTTTGTCTGTAGCTGTAGTACCAAGTACGTTGTCTCTGGCTGTAGTACCAAGTACTTTGTCTGTAGCTGTAGTACCAAGTACTTTGTCTGTAGCTGTAGTACCAAGTACGTTGTCTCTGGCTGTAGTACCAAGTACTTTGTCTGTAGCTGTAGTACCAAGTACTTTGTCTGTAGCTGTAGTACCAGGTACTTTGTCTGTAGCTGTAGTACCAAGTACGTTGTCTCTGGCTGTAGTACCAAGTACTTTGTCTGTAGCTGTAGTACCAGGTACTTTGTCTCTGGCTGTAGTACCAAGTACTTTGTCTGTAGCTGTAGTACCAAGTACTTTGTCTGTAGCTGTAGTACCAAGTACTTTGTCTGTAGCTGTAGTACCAAGTACTTTGTAGCTAGAATGATACGAGGTATTATTGATTGGAAACAGAACTGATCTGATAGCAGCTTAACTGTTGATCACCTGCTGGTCTGGCCTGCCTGCTGAGCTGCTGTGTGTTCTGGGATCAGTTTTCCTCAGTGAGGATGTTTGTCCCTCCTCAGCTCCCATGAGAACGGCTTCATGGAGGATCTGGACAAGACGTGGGTTCGATACCAGGAGTGTGACTCCAGGAGCAACGCTCCCGCCACGCTCACCTTCGAGAACATGGCAGGTAGGAGACGCCTCTGATGCTCAGCCTGTCTGAGGACGGGACGGAACCTCTGGGGCTCTGCTCCTCAGGTTCTCTGCTGTTTGGTTCTCTGCTGTTTGGTTCTCTGCTGTTTGGTTCTCTGCTGTTTCACACTTCACTACATTATCTCTCAGCCGTGTTCACAGCAGTCTGTCCCGTCAGGAGGGACGGGACAGTAACCAGTGTTACTGTCCCGTCAGGAGGGACGGGACAGTAACCAGTGTTCCTGTATATCGAGCTAAAAAAACAACAACGGTTCTGACACCGCCACTCATTCTTATTACCGTGACGACCATGATAATGATGTTTTATTTAATCTTATAAACTGTTATATTCATGTTGCTGACTGAGTTAAAGTGGATCAGCAGCACTTTATTGGACTTTATTTATTTTTTTGAGAAAAAAGTCAAATGTCTTGTGATTGAAATGATAAATTAGTTAAGTAATTGAAGCATATTGCAGCACTGTTTTCAAAGTTTTCATCTTTTTAATAATTATCGAGATCATATCACTTATAGAGATAATTTTGGTGAAGATAATAACTCTAACCGTCTCCAGTCAGTTTGGTTCAGCAGCTGTGGACAGAAATAATAAATCAGCTGTGTGACTTTGACAGATTTACACACAAAACATCAAATACTAAAATAGTAAAAGTGTATCCGGCGTCCCCGAGACGAAGCGCAGCAGCGGGCCGGCCGCTGACCTTTGACCTTTGGCCCCGCCCCCTCAGGTGTGTTCATGCTGGTGGCCGGCGGCATCGTCGCCGGAATCTTCCTCATCTTCATCGAGATCGCCTACAAACGCCACAAAGACGCTCGCAGGAAACAGATGCAGCTCGCCTTCGCCGCCGTGAACGTGTGGAGGAAGAACCTGCAGGTACTCTACTGTTCTCTACTGTTCTCTACTGTTCTCTACTGTACTGTTCTCTACTGTTCTCTACTGTTCTCTACTCTACTGTACTGTTCTCTACTGTTCTCTACTGTTCTCTACTCTACTGTACTGTTCTCTACTGTTCTCTACTGTTCTCTACTCTACTGTACTGTTCTCTACTGTTCTCTACTGTTCTCTACTGTTCTCTACTCTACTGTACTGTTCTCTACTGTTCTCTACTGTTCTCTACTCTACTGTTCTCTACTGTTCTCTACTCTACTGTTCTCTACTGTTCTCTACTGTTCTCTACTGTTCTCTACTCTACTGTTCTCTACTGTTCTCTACTCTACTGTTCTCTACTGTTCTCTACTCTACTGTACTGTTCTCTACTGTTCTCTACTGTTCTCTACTGTTCTCTACTGTACTGTTCTCTACTGTTCTCTACTGTTCTCTACTGTTCTCTACTCTACTGTACTGTTCTCTACTGTTCTCTACTGTTCTCTACTCTACTGTACTGTTCTCTACTGTTCTCTACTGTTCTCTACTCTACTGTTCTCTACTGTTCTCTACTGTTCTCTACTGTTCTCTACTCTACTGTACTGTTCTCTACTGTTCTCTACTGTTCTCTACTCTACTGTTCTCTACTGTTCTCTACTGTTCTCTACTCTACTGTTCTCTACTGTTCTCTACTGTTCTCTACTCTACTGTACTGTTCTCTACTGTTCTCTACTGTTCTCTACTCTACTGTTCTCTACTGTTCTCTACTGTTCTCTACTCTACTGTTCTCTACTGTTCTCTACTCTACTGTTCTCTACTGTTCTCTACTGTTCTCTACTGTACTGTTCTCGACTCTACTGTTCTCTACTGTTCTCTACTGTTCTCTACTCTACTGTTCTCTACTGTTCTCTACTGTACTGTTCTCTACTCTACTGTTCTCTACTGTTCTCTACTGTTCTCTACTGTACTGTTCTCTACTGTACTGTTCTCTACTGTTCTCTACTGTACTGTTCTCTACTGTTCTCTACTGTTCTCTACTCTACTGTTCTCTACTGTTCTCTACTGTTCTCTACTCTACTGTTCTCTACTCTACTGTTCTCTACTGTTCTCTACTGTTCTCTACTCTACTGTTCTCTACTCTACTGTTCTCTACTCTACTGTTCTCTACTGTTCTCTACTGTTCTCTACTCTACTGTTCTCTACTCTACTGTTCTCTACTGTTCTCTACTGTTCTCTACTGTTCTCTACTCTACTGTTCTCTACTCTACTGTTCTCTACTGTTCTCTACTCTACTGTTCTCTACTGTTCTCTACTGTTCTCTACTCTACTGTTCTTTACTCTACTGTTCTCTACTCTACTGTTCTCTACTGTTCTCTACTCTACTGTTCTCTACTGTTCTCTACTCTACTGTTCTCTACTGTTCTCTACTGTACTGTTCTCTACTCTACTGTTCTCTACTGTTCTCTACTGTACTGTTCTCTACTGTACTGTTCTCTACTGTTCTCTACTGTACTGTTCTCTACTGTTCTCTACTGTTCTCTACTCTACTGTTCTCTACTCTACTGTTCTCTACTGTTCTCTACTGTTCTCTACTCTACTGTTCTCTACTGTTCTCTACTCTACTGTTCTCTACTCTACTGTTCTCTACTGTTCTCTACTCTACTGTTCTCTACTGTTCTCTACTGTTCTCTACTCTACTGTTCTCTACTCTACTGTACTGTTCTCTACTGTTCTCTACTGTTCTCTACTCTACTGTTCTCTACTGTTCTCTACTCTACTGTTCTCTACTGTTCTCTACTCTACTGTACTGTTCTCTACTGTTCTCTACTGTTCTCTACTGTTCTCTACTGTTCTCTACTCTACTGTACTGTTCTCTACTGTTCTCTACTGTTCTCTACTCTACTGTACTGTTCTCTACTGTTCTCTACTGTTCTCTACTCTACTCTTCTCTACTGTTCTCTACTGTTCTCTACTGTTCTCTACTCTACTGTACTGTTCTCTACTGTTCTCTACTGTTCTCTACTCTACTGTTCTCTACTGTTCTCTACTGTTCTCTACTCTACTGTTCTCTACTGTTCTCTACTGTTCTCTACTCTACTGTACTGTTCTCTACTGTTCTCTACTGTTCTCTACTCTACTGTTCTCTACTGTTCTCTACTGTTCTCTACTCTACTGTTCTCTACTGTTCTCTACTCTACTGTTCTCTACTGTTCTCTACTGTTCTCTACTGTGCTGTTCTCGACTCTACTGTTCTCTACTATTCTCTACTGTTCTCTACTCTACTGTTCTCTACTGTTCTCTACTGTACTGTTCTCTACTCTACTGTTCTCTACTGTTCTCTACTGTTCTCTACTGTTCTCTACTGTACTGTTCTCTACTGTACTGTTCTCTACTGTTCTCTACTGTACTGTTCTCTACTGTTCTCTACTCTACTGTTCTCTACTGTTCTCTACTGTTCTCTACTGTTCTCTACTCTACTGTTCTCTACTCTACTGTTCTCTACTGTTCTCTACTGTTCTCTACTCTACTGTTCTCTACTCTACTGTTCTCTACTGTTCTCTACTCTACTGTTCTCTACTCTACTGTTCTCTACTCTACTGTTCTCTACTGTTCTCTACTCTACTGTTCTCTACTCTACTGTTCTCTACTGTTCTCTACTGTTCTCTACTGTTCTCTACTCTACTGTTCTCTACTCTACTGTTCTCTACTCTACTGTTCTCTACTGTTCTCTACTCTACTGTTCTCTACTGTTCTCTACTGTTCTCTACTCTACTGTTCTCTACTCTACTGTTCTCTACTCTACTGTTCTCTACTGTTCTCTACTGTACTGTTCTCTACTCTACTGTTCTCTACTGTTCTCTACTCTACTGTTCTCTACTGTTCTCTACTGTACTGTTCTCTACTCTACTGTTCTCTACTGTTCTCTACTGTACTGTTCTCTACTGTACTGTTCTCTACTGTTCTCTACTGTACTGTTCTCTACTGTTCTCTACTGTTCTCTACTCTACTGTTCTCTACTGTTCTCTACTGTTCTCTACTCTACTGTTCTCTACTCTACTGTTCTCTACTGTTCTCTACTGTTCTCTACTCTACTGTTCTCTACTCTACTGTTCTCTACTGTTCTCTACTCTACTGTTCTCTACTGTTCTCTACTGTTCTCTACTGTTCTCTACTCTACTGTTCTCTACTCTACTGTTCTCTACTGTTCTCTACTCTACTGTTCTCTACTGTTCTCTACTGTTCTCTACTGTTCTCTACTGTTCTCTACTCTACTGTTCTCTACTCTACTGTTCTCTACTGTTCTTTACTGTTCTCTACTCTACTGTTCTCTACTGTTCTTTACTGTTCTCTACTCTACTGTTCTCTACTCTACTGTTCTCTACTCTACTATTCTCTACTCTACTGTTCTCTACTCTACTCCACTGGACTATATTCTGCTGTACTCTCTCTCCTCAGCTCTACTCTACTCTACTTTACTCCAAAGGGACAGAATGTGTTCATTCAATATCTAACAGTCTTTATTTAACCATGGAGGAACTTTATAATAATCTGTTTTACTGTATTAGTTTATTTTACAGGGATTGTGCTTAAACATTCTGATTTTAAAACACATATTAAATGTTAAACTGTGTGTAGAGGAGTGTATAGACTCTGGTTCAGCTGCAGCTTCATTATCTGTTATTTGACTGTCTGTCAGTTAGACCGTCTGTCAGTTAGACCGTCGGTCAGTTAGACCGTCGGTCAGTTAGACCGTCTGTCAGTTAGACCGTCGGTCAGTTAGACCGTCTGTCAGTTAGACCGTCTGTCAGTTAGACCGTCTGTCAGTTAGATTGTCGGTCAGTTAGACCGTCTGTCAGTTAGACCGTCGGTCAGTTAGACCGTCTGTCAGTTAGACCGTCGGTCAGTTAGACCGTCTGTCAGTTAGACCGTCTGTCAGTTAGACCGTCGGTCAGTTAGACCGTCGGTCAGTTAGACCGTCTGTCAGTTAGACCGTCTGTCAGTGAGTCTCCACAGACCGTCTGTCAGTTATCAGGCTGACTGAATAAAACACAGAGAAGAGAGAGAAGACGTCACAAAACAAGAGACCTGTGTTCTGTTCATAGTAACTGACTCAGGGTCAGGCAGAGAGGAGGCTGGACTGGACCCGCCTCCTCCTGAGTGACACTTGGGAGAACCAATAGCAGGCTGCTGTAGTGGGGAGGGAGGGAGGGGCTAAACCCCCCACAGGAGGAGGAAGAGCAGTGAGAGGAGGAGGAAGGAGAGAAGGAGAGAAGTGGGTTAAAGGAAGAAGGAGGGATACAGAGAGAAGTAAAGACATGAAGGGGAGGGGAGGGGGGGGAGGGGGGGGTCAGCAGGCTCCTCTGATGTGACAGCCCCCCCGCCCCAAATGCATGCTGGTCCGTTGATCTGTCTGGAGCGCTGTGCTGCTGAGAGACTCAGAGGGAGACGACTCAGATCACACACACACACACACACACACACACACACACATACACACACACACACACACACACACACACACACACACACACACACACACACACACACACACAGGCTCTGACCTTTCAGCAGTGAAAGCAGTAAGAAGCTGAATTCAACAACAACAACAAGCAGGGCAATAAGTATTACTAATAATCATAACTTTATTTATAAAGGACTTTTCCAAACAAGAGTTACGAAGTGCTGTAAGGTGAGATAAAACACAACACAAACAAAAACTATTTTAAAAAATGCACAAAAGCAGTAAACTACTAACTAAATGAAAAAAGAGAAAAAAAATCATAAAAATGTAAGATTATAAGAGTAGGATTTTAAAGAGCAGATTCATTTTCCATCCATAATTCAGTATTACTGTTTATCATCTTCCAATAACTGAAATAACTGAAATGAAATGCTGTCCAGTTATCATGATACACAGTTCTTTTATGTAAATTCATAATAAAAAGCAAATACAAAATAAACTTATCTAATCTGAAACAAATTAGGGAATATTATATGAAAGTTAGTTTTCGTTGTGTGAAAACCTGCTGACTCCAGCTTTGGAAACCGTTGGTTCTGTTTCGTCTCTGTCAACAAACTCTGCGCTCAGACGATAAAACCCGGAGAGTCGAGGTGAAGCTCCGACACACAAATATCACGCAGTGAAAACCCCAAAATAAAACCCCAAAATAAAACCCCAAAATAAAACCCCAAATAAACGGCCTGGTGCTGGACCGGCCTGGGAAGAAAAACAGAAAGCGAGTCTGGAGTCGGTTCCGCTTCGCTCCCTCAGCTCAGAGGGATCCGGTCCGGTTCCTGA
>NC_136004.1:33562415-33569915 GCF_048128805.1 Centroberyx gerrardi | reverse complement strand
CAGCCTGACAGACAGTATAGTACTGTGCTATACTATACATTATATATTATACTGTACTATACTATACATTATATATTATACTGTACTATACTATACATTATATATTATACTGTGCTATACTATACATTATATATTATACTGTGCTATACTATACATTATATATTATACTGTACTATACTATACATTATATATTATACTGTACTATACTATACATTATATATTATATTATACTGTACTATACTATACATTACACTATACTATACGTTATACTATACTATACATTATACTATACTACACTACTATACTACACTATACCGTACTATACTACACTACACTATACTACACTACACTATACTATACTACACTATAATACTACGCTATACCATACTATACTACACTACACTATACTACACTACACTATACTATACTATACTACACTACACTATACTATACTACACTACACTATACTATACTACACTATAATACTACACTATACCATACTATACTACACTATACTATACTACACTACACTACACTATACTACACTACACTATACTATACTTCACTATGCCATACTATACTACACTACATTATACTATACTATACTACACTACACTATACTATACTACACTATAATACTACACTATACTAAACTTCACTATACTATACTACACTACACTACACTATACTATACTACACTATAATACTACACTACACTATACTACACTACACTATACTATACTATACTACACTACACTATACTATACTACACTACACTATACTACACTACACTATACTACACTATACTATACTATACTACACTACACTATACTATACTACACTATAATACTACACTATACCATACTATACTACACTATACTATACTACACTATACTACACTACACTATACTATATTTCACTATACCATACTATACTACACTACACTATACTATACTACACTACACTATACTATACTACACTATAATACTATACTATACTATACTACACTACACTATACTATACTACACTATAATACTACACTATACTATACTTCACTATACTATACTATACTACACTATACTACACTACACTATACTATATTTCACTATACCATACTATACTACACTACACTATACTATACTACACTACACTATACTATACTACACTATAATACTACACTATACTATACTTCACTATACTATACTATACTACACTACACTATACTATACTACACTATAATACTACACTATACTATACTTCACTATACTATACTATACTACACTACACTATACTATACTACACTATAATACTACACTATACTATACTACACTATAATACTACACTATACTATACTACACTACACTATACTATACTACACTATAATACTACACTATACTATACTACACTACACTATACTATACTACACTACACTATACTATACTACACTATAATACTACACTATACTATACTACACTACACTATACTATACTACACTATAATACTACACTATACTATACTTCACTATACTATACTATACTACACTACACTATACTATACTACACTATAATACTACACTATACTATACTTCACTATACTATACTATACTACACTACACTATACTATACTACACTATAATACTACACTATAATACTACACTATACTACACTGTACTACACTACACTATACTATACTACGCTACACTATACTACACTACACTATACTATACTTCACTATACCATACTATACTACACTACACTATACTACACTATACTATACTTCACTATACCATACTATACTACACTACACTATGCTATACTTCACTATACCATACTATACTACACTACACTATACTACACTATACTATACTTCACTATACCATACTATACTACACTACACTACACTATACTACACTATACTACACTACACTATACTACACTACAGTATACTACACTATACTATACTACACTACACTATACTATACTATACTACACTACACTACACTACACTATACTATACTACACTACACTACACTATACTAGACTATACTACACTACACTATACTACACTATACTATACTACACTACACTATACTATACTACACTACACTATACTACACTATACCATACTATACTACACTAAACCATACTATACTAAACCATACTATACTACACTATACTATACCACACTATACTACACTACACTATACTACACTATATTATACTACACTATACTATACTACACTACACTATACTATACTACACTATACCATACTATACTACACTATACTACACTACACTATACTACACTATACTACACTATATTATACTACACTATACTATACTACACTACACTATACTATACTACACTATACCATACTATACTACACTATACTACACTACACTATACTATACTACACTATACTACACTATATTATACTACACTATACTATACTACACTACATACTACACTAAATACAACTACTACTAAACACAATGATACTGTACTATACTGCACAGTCCTCATGACCCACTTGGTCTACAGCATGGAAAACACACACACACACACACACACACACACACACACACACACACAGACTCCCAGTAGAAGCAAAGTGAGTAGAGATGAGAAAGACGTGACCTCTCTCTCCTGGTGTGTTAATGTGTGTGTGCACCTATCGTATCTATTTTAGGATAGGAAAAGTGGTAGAGCAGACATGGAGCCCAAACTGAAAACCTCTTTTAGGTCCGTCACTTCGGCCTCCGACCTCAAACGCCGTAGGGCCTCCGGGGACGCCACGGTAAGGAGCTGAAGACACGCCTCCTCCTCCTTCCTGTCGCCTCCTCTCCTCTCAACCTGTTTCATCCTCTTTCCTCTCCTCTTCTCCCATCCTCCTCCCCGCCTTTCATCCTCCTCTCCTCTTTCAGTCCTATTTGTGGCTTTCTGCTTCATTTTTCTACCCGTTTCTCTACTTTCTATCTTTTTCTTCCACTCCCCATGTGGTTTGCCTTCTCCAAACCTCCTCTCTCTCTTTTTCCTGCATATCCTTTCTGTCACTCTCATTGTTATCACATTTCCCCTGTTTCCATTCTTTTTATCTCTTTAATCCTCTCTCTTCTTTAATCTTCATCCCTCCCTCTCCTCTCATCTCCTGTCATCTCATCTCTTCTCTCCAGCTCCACCATCTCCTTGCTGACTCATCATGGCCGCCCGTCTGTCAGTCAGCCATCTTGCCTTCCCGCCTCCATCCACTCATCTGTCCCACAGCCAGCAGGCAGACCAGTAAGAGCAGGAGGAGACAGATTGATGAGTGAAGGCAGATCGTCCCGCAGGTTAGGGTTCGGTTGGGTCGGTGCTGGGTTTCTTATCAAGTCGTCTTCTCGCAAAGGAGAAGAAGAGGGTCAAGCTGTGTGGTCTCTTTTCTCCTGTGGACTCCTCCTCTTCCTCCTCCTCTTTCTCTCTTTTTTTGTCCTTTTTTAGTTGTCGTTCCGTCTTTCTTCCTCTCCCTGCTTGGTGTGTTTGTGTCGCTTCCTCCCTCTCCTGTCATCTCTCTGTTCGTCTCCCTCCATCTTGCCGTCACTGTCGACGCTCAAAAAGCCCCAAAGAGGGAAGACAGATGCGGAGTTACGATCTAACTAACGCCGAAGCCTTCTCCCTCCGCCCGCAGGTCGGCTTCTCGGGCGGAGAGTCGTTTCTCTTCACTAACAGTTCTCGTTTGCAGCGTCCCGTCGCGGCGACAGTTTTAGGAGCTGGTGAATTAGAGCTGTCAGGATGATCTCACTGCCGGGGCGTAAACGGCTCTCCTCGGGCTAATAAACGACTGTTGTTGCAGCTCGCTCCGTCGCTCCGCTCGCTCCTCCGGATCCGTCCTGAGCGGTAATCTGGTTGAAGTCTGTCCAACAAACTGGGAGCAGG
This sequence comes from Centroberyx gerrardi, assembly GCF_048128805.1. NCBI lineage: Eukaryota > Metazoa > Chordata > Actinopteri > Beryciformes > Berycidae > Centroberyx > Centroberyx gerrardi. The sequence goes on along the minus strand of NC_136004.1, from coordinate 33,566,003 downwards.
GAGCAGGAAGGACGACATCTCCGCTCATTTTAGAAACTGTTTACTAAAAAATCTTTTATTCCCGATCATTTCTGTCAGTAGTGTGGATGGTTTTCTCTCTCCAGGCCGCCTGCTGCGTCACTTTCTCCTTTTCAGCCTCTGCAGTGGAATAAACCCAGACTCAATCTTTAACCTCAAAGGCTTTAAAAGTCTTGTACACACTCTTAAAAAAGGTTTTGTCATTTTCAACACACGCCCGTCTGTAGTGAAGGGTGACACACATCAGCATGAGGTGGCAGCGAGGCATGCTGGGTCAGCGCGTTGAAAGTGACAAATCTTTATTAACAGTGTCGTCTCTTCATGGATCCAGGCTCGCTGAAACTCTGTGATCAGCTCTGGTTATATTATGGGTTTGTAACAGGAGAGAGAGTGAGCTGTGTGTGTTTGTGTGTTTGTGTGTTTGTGTGTTTGTGTGTTTGTGTGTTTGTGTGTTTGTGTGTTTTCCGCAGCTCCCGGCCAGCGGACGCTTTGCTTCCCTTCTCCTTCTGACTTGATTTAGTTTGAGGGAACAGGAAGCAGCTTTTCTCAGGGAGTCACATGACGTCACTCTGTCTGTCTCTGCTGTGCCATTCAAACATTTAAGGAGAAAACAGAGAGATGTTGGTTATATTTATCTATATATACTGTATATATATCAAGATCAAGTTTTAATTGACGTAACAGACAGTGTGGCTTTTAAAGGCCTGACAGGCAGTATGGGAAGCAGTGACTGATCACTACATTGGTGTATTGATCTGTACGTCATCAGCTGACTAGGCAATAAGTGAAGGTTGGGGGGGGGGGGGGGGGCATTAAGCCAGACTCTGACCCATTTTTCTTTGTGACCATCTCTTTTTATTTTCTATATCAGTGTTTTCTTTATAAATGGATTTCAGTGGTGTCCAGACTACATGGTGTACCACACACACACACACACACACACACACACACACACTGCCTCTGTCTTCCTGTGCAAGCATGACTGACTATGGCAGCTGGTTCTCTTCCTTTACTTTACTGAAATCCCGAGTCAGAAGGAGGAGGGCGGGACTTCCTGCTGGAGAGGGCGGAGCCACCAACCAGCCACTGTTCACTACATTACATTACAAACCTAAACTGTGTAACGCCTGACATCTGATGGTAAAAAAACATGCTGCTGAAATTGCCATCTGCTATTGGCTGATCTTTGGTGCCAGGTGATGATGTCACCTTCTAAAGATGCTGCATTCCGCTGGAAGTCGGAAGTCGATAGTTCCGAGTTCGTATTCCCGACTTCCGATCTAAATGCGTTCCAGTGCGTCTGCTGGGGAAAATACGGACGCCACGTGGTGCCCGGTAACGTTAGCGTTCGCTACCTGACTGCTGGTCAGGTTAGCAGGCTTCAGGTCAGCAGGCTTCAGGTTAGCAGGCTTCAGGTTAGCAGGCTTCAGGTCAGCAGGCTTCAGGTTAGCAGGCTTCAGGTCAGCAGGCTTCAGGTTAGCAGGCTTCAGGTCAGCAGGCTTCAGGTCAGCAGGCTTCAGGTCAGCAGGCTTCAGGTCAGCAGGCTTCAGGTTAGCAGGCTTCAGGTTAGCAGGCTTCAGGTCAGCAGGCTTCAGGTCAGCAGGCTTCAGGTCAGCAGGCTTCAGGTCAGCAGGCTTCAGGTTAGCAGGCTTCAGGTTAGCAGGCTTCAGGTCAGCAGGCTTCAGGTCAGCAGGCTTCAGGTTAGCAGGCTTCAGGTTAGCAGGCTTCAGGTCAGCAGGCTTCAGGTCAGCAGGCTTCAGGTCAGCAGGCTTCAGGTCAGCAGGCTTCAGGTCAGCAGGCTTCAGGTCAGCAGGCTTCAGGTTAGCAGGCTTCAGGTTAGCAGGCTTCAGTTCATACAGCGAAGACTTGTATCGAGTTAAGAAGCACGAGTCAAACGCATTACGTTACAAATGGAAAAGTTGTTGCAAAACGTTTTCATAACCATCAACTACATATCAAGTAAAATAATTTTGTATTGATGCAAAGATAATTCAGTTTACATTTCACCGTGTGCGGCACCATACTGTTGTGACGTCATGCTGCTGTGATGTCATACCGCTGTGACGTCATGCTGCTGTGACGTCATACCGCTGTGACGTCATACCGCTGTGACGTCATACCGCTGTGACGTCATACCGCTGTGATGTCATGCTACTGTGACGTCAATCTCCGAATTTCCGACTTGAACTCCGACTTGGACGGCCGCTCCGTTGCACTTTTCCGTCTCGGACGTCCTTTCATTCAGAGTTACAAGTAAAATGGAATGCACCAAGAGTACAACAGGTGGTGACATCATCACTTGGCACCAAAGATCAGCCAATAGCAGATGGCAATTTCAGTAGCATGCGTTTTACCTTTAGATGTCAGGCTTTACACAGATTTGGGTTTGGGCTTTAGTTCCTCTTTAACCTGTGGGTCTGCTCCCCTGGAATAGCTCCGCCCACTCAGGCTGATGACATCAGCATGACGTCAGAGCTGGATGTAGCTGATCTAGGAGAAGCACTCGCTTTATGCTGTTTGACATGCTTCATTCTAACTCTGATAGAGCTGATACACACCTGTGTTAGTACACAGTACTGAGTACTCAGTACACAATACACAGTACTCAGTACTCAGTACACAGTACACAATACTCAGTACTCAGTACTCAGTACACAGTACACAATACTCAGTACTCAGTACTCAGTACACAGTACACAATACTCAGTACTCAGTACACAGTACACAGTACACTGTACACAGTACACAGTGATACTCTGATACAGCTTTACAGTGATACACTGCAGACTCTGTCCCAGTCTGGATCCACTCAGACCAGAACCCTCTGTCTGACAGAGTTCTGCTGTTAGAGTGACAGGAGTCAGTCTGCAGGTTCAGTTAGAGCGGTACAGGATGGGACTGGAGGGGACGGGACTGGACGGGACAAGATGGGACAGGACGGGGCGGGACAGGGCAGGAGGGGACTGGACAGGACGGGATGGGACGGGACGGGACGGGATGGGGCGGGGCGGGGCGGGACAGGGCAGGAGGGGACTGGACGGGACGGGACGGGACGGGACGGGACGGGACGGGACGGGACGGGGCGGGGCGGGACAGGGCAGGAGGGGAGGTGGTGAAGCTCCGAGTCAGGACGGTGGAAAACAAAACAACAGTTCACTGTTCATCTCCACAGTGCTGGATCCGTCTGCTCTGGTTTCTCCGCACGGCTCGCCTCCACCGATCCACGGCCAGATTGTTATCATGCCTGTTTCCATAGTAACCTGCAGGCTGGAGAGGGGCGGATTCTCAAAAAATCCTCTTACAAAATACTAATATAAAACAATCCGAGTAGCAAAAACAACAAACAGAATCAGGAGCTTTACCTCCTTGATCTTCCTCAAAACTCCAACAGTTTCCCTAACTTTAGAGTAATACCAATAACTATTCACATAAAGAATATCATGATCATATTATATTTAGATCACAAAGAAAGTACCGGAAAAAGAGACATTTGGATGCGTTTAATCACTTCACAAGCTGTCTGGTAAAGAGTTAGCATGCTCAGATCAGAGTCAGATGTGTCAGGAGAGC
>NC_136004.1:33542415-33557415 GCF_048128805.1 Centroberyx gerrardi | reverse complement strand
ACTGTCTCTGTGGAGGTCACATGAGGACAGGCTCAGGTCTTTAAGGGACGCTCGGCGTGAATCGATGCTTTCTGAAAACAGTATTGATTTTGGCCGACCGCTGTGTGTTTGTCGGGCTGCTGATCACCGTATCGATCAGCTGAAGTCACTCAGCTTATTAACTCACTGCTGTCATGTAGAAGCTGCAGAAATTCAATTGTCTGTTTTTTTATTTATTTAAACATTTATTTATGAATCTGACGTTGATTAAGAGCAAACTTTTCATCTCAGAACGAACTCAGTTCCCGTGACGCTCGGTTCTTCAGGTTATCACACGTGAATCCTATATGAGTGTTAATGATGTCATACTGAGGGTTGTATTTTGATGTCATAATGTGACGACCTGTGATGTCATCAGTCTGCTGCTGTATGTCCGGTCAGACTGCCGCCTCACTGTATTTTTTAGTTTGCTTTTATTTTCTGAGATATGAAAGTGTTGATTCCTGCTGCTCTGTGTATTTATGATATGAAATGATTTATGATTTATGTATAGAGACGTTTCACTGAGCCGAGTCATTTCACTGCTGTTGTATATTAGTTTGTATTTTACTAATCTACTAACCTGTAACCTGCGGTGGAGACACACTGAACACAAACTGAGTAAAGAACTAACATTTATAGTGCTATAACATGTAAAAAGTTATATATTTATGTAGAAACGTGGTGTTTCCCTGCGGTTCTGTCACAAGTGTTGGAAGTGTTGAGTAACGTTACTGAACGTTGCTAAATTTACGTTTGAAAGGAATTCCTAGAAACTGGAAGACAAACAGAAAACCAGCAGAGTCACAGTTTGTCTCTTTTTAACCTTTCTAATCTGGATCATCGCTCTGTAAACACTGAAGACTGCAGACCAGTTTCCAGCACTTTGAGCAGAATGTGAATCATTAACCTGCGATCTGTAGCGACAAGGAGTGAAGGCAGACCGGAGGTCCAGGCCCACTGCTGCTCCGCAATACTTGTCTCTTCTTCTTTACCTCTTCAGTCAGAGTCAAGATCCTGTTCTTCTTCTTCTTCTTTTATATAAACTCGACCCGCGGCTCGGGCCTGGACTTTCCTTTCTCTTCCGCTCCTTCCCTTCACTGCTGTGTGGAGGTTTTCTCTGCTGAAGCCGATAGATGTAGCCGCTCCGCCGCGCTGTTCCTCCACCTGTGAAGGGTTCGACCGGTCGGGCTCCTGAGGGCCGACTCCATGTCTGCAGACTGTTTTAGTCCTTAGTCTCTATCTGCAGCCACAGTAGCTGATATGTTGTGTCAATATCTTTTATTTAACCATTTTCATGCCAAAAACCTCCAAGTATTCAGAGATTTATTCTTGTCAGGATGGAAAATAAACATTTAGACACTAAACTCCACAGAGTGAAGCCACATCCTCTCCTCTGTCGCCTGACCGCACGACGTCAGACTTTATTTTGGCATTTTTGTCTTTATTTGATGTTGAAAGGAGAGAGAGAGAGATGTGATGGAAGTTGATTGGAACCAGCGATGTGTCTTCATGCTAACTGATATAATATTTTATAAAAAGGCCCATGTATCGGTCGAACCCTGCCTGCAGATATCTGATGTTCACTTGGCTCTGTGCAGCAGAGGATTGTGGGAGGTGTGGTTTGTCAGGGGAACAGGAAGTGGGCGGAGTCTGTCGACAGTACAAAGGTCCCGCGAGGCGCAGCGAGCCGCAGTCCGCCGCCGCTCTCCAGACAGACAGACGGGCTGAGGGGGGGCACGCCGACCCCCACCTGAGGACCTGACAGAGGACTGAGGACCTGACAGAGGACAGGACGGCTGCAGTGAGTGATTCCTCTGATAACCGTTTGTAACAGAATCAGCTGTATTTGATTATTGTGCAGATAATAAAATGTCTATGATACATATCAAATGGAGAAAATGAGACGTGAACTGTGGTTATTGATCTTCTGGGTGATTGATCTGTGATTATTGATCTGTGATTACTGATCCTGCTTCATTGATTTTCTGTCTGACCATCCTGCATCTGTCAGTACAGTGGTAACCATGGCAACAGTCCAATTATCACTGTAACTGATAATGTTACAAGTTGTTGCTCCAACTGGATCACAGAAGAAGAAAAACAAGAAAGTAACAAAGAAGGGAGATGAGCTGAGAGTCAAACGTGTCTCCTTCAGCTAGGACACATAGGAAGGTTCCTTTTAAGGTTCCTTGTTTTAGCCGATTCTAAAGGAAGCATCCAGCGGTTCCTCAGGCGGAGCAGGACATCCCACAATGCCTTGCAACATCAGCAAAGAAGAACAAAACTTCCCCAACATCCGCTAAAGTTAATGGACAGAAATCCTGTTTCAATAAAAGGTTTTCCAAAACGAACCTATGACAAAATGAAAAAAAATACATCTGACATTTTCAATTAATTTTCTGTGAGACTTGTCAACAGTGAGTCATGTGACTTGTTAAAGCGTTAGCGTCCTGCGTAGTTTAGCTAGCTAGCGATAGCGCCTCTCCTGCAGCAGCTGCTCAGTTTGATCATTTCTTTAAAGAGGAACTGAATCCCAACTCCAAATCTGTGGTGACGCCTGAAGCCTGCTGGTGAACTGCCGGCCTTCTGCTATTGGCTGGTCTTTGTGCCGGGTGATGTCACCTTCCATAGAGTAAGGTGGTGCTTCTCACCATCAGCTGTCAGGCTTCACCACAGATTTTGGTGGTTTGGTCTTTAATCGATTTTAAAAAAGCAACTTCCAATCCTGCTCCAATCATTTATTCAATCTTTATTTATACAAAGGAGCAACAGAGCAAACTCAGAATTAAACTTAAAACTTAAAATCCTCTCTAACACTTTAAAAAGACCAACTTTAACTCAACAATACTTCCTCACATGTTGGTTTGCTTCTTGATTTCCAGCAGCGAGAAAACACATCAGAAAACTAAGAAGCAGAACTAACAACCTCCTCTCCTCTCCTCTCTCCTCCTCCTCTCTCCTCCTCTCCTCCTCTCTCCTCCTCTCCTCTCTCCTCCTCTCCTCTCTCCTCCTCCCCTCTTTCCTCCCCTCCTCTCCTCTCCTCTCCTCTCCTCTCTCCTCCTCTCCTCTCCTCCTTTCCTCTCCTCTCTCCTCTCCTCCTTTCCTCTCCTCTCTCCTCCTCCCCTCTTTCCTCCCCTCCTCTCCCCTCCTCTCCTCTCCTCTCCTCCTCTCTCCTCTCCTCTCCTCTCCTCTCTCCTCTCCTCCTCTCTCCTCTCCTCCTCTCCTCTCCTCCTCTCCGCTCCTCTCCTCTCCTCTCTGGTCGTCACGGTAGCATTGAAGTACTTCAGTCCGTTGCCTTGGTAACCTCTATTTTTAGACAGTGGGTGCCAGCCCATAATAAGCTGAAGAAGCGAGGCAGGAGAGTGAAGATTAAAGCTTCAGTTGGATATTTGAATATTCCAGCAGCTGAACTGGTTTCCCTGCAGTGAGCTGCTGGTCTCTGCTGGTTCCAGTTCACTGGTTTCTTGTTCTCATCCCGTCGGTCCGGAGCAGCAGACCGCCGGTTTCAACCTTTTTGGCTTGTGGCCCTTAAACAAAGCGATGTCCACTTCCTGGTCAGGATGAGCAGGCGGTGCTGAACAGTTCAACCAAAGAATCATTTTGCCTTTTCAGGTTGTTTCATTTGATTATGAAAGGAGGCAGAGAGGCTGAAAACTGCTGGTTCAGTAGTTCAGCCTGGGGGGAGAACCACGGTTCTCTGGTTCTCTGGTTCTCTGGTGCAGAATGTGTCCTCCGACACGTGGATCAGGGTGTGTGAGGTTTGGTTGAGGTTTGGATCAGGGTGTGTGAGGTTTGGATCAGGGTGTGTGAGGATTGAGAGGATTACGTTCTGCTGTTTCTCTTGAAAAGGACACTCGGTTCAACATTTTATTCTTTATTTAGACTAGAAAGTAGAGCAGTGAAGCTCCGCTGGAGGAAAACAGGATCCGGAGGAAAAGGTCAGAAAACTAAAGGAATAAATAATCAGGCCGAGCTGCAGTCGATAGGATTAAACCTTCAGCCTGACATCGATCAGCAGCTTCAGGCTGAGGTTAATCTGCTGAAACTCCAGCTGAGCTGAAGACAAAACTAAACTACAGAAATCATTAGTTTCCTCAGCAGTCAGAAACCTGAACACACAACACACTTCATCCTGTTAGCTGCTTCTTTAGCACAGTCTGTAATGGATGAGGTTAAAACAGTCAGCTCTGAACAGCTGACTGTGTTTCTGTCGTCTCAACAGAATTGAACAGACGGTTAATTTCTGTCTGTTTCTGACTGAACTGATCATTTCATCACTGATCCATCTGATTGATTTAGTGTTTAGATAATGTCAGCTTGTTAGCTAGCTAACCATAGTATCTGGTCAGCTAACATCACTGTCTTGTTGTTAACACATCCGATTAGCACACTAGCTAACGTATCTAGCAGCAGCTAGCGTTAGCGTGTTCACATTAACATCAGTGTGTTTGCCGGCTAGTTAGCTAGCTAACAGTTTGTTCAGGTTAACTGAGCTGACTCTTCTCAAGCTACAACTCAGAGTGTTTTGGAGTAGAGACTAGGGCTAAAGACAAGACAGTTTACTGTGTCACAGTAACCAAATCCACCTTATCACACTATTCACTTTTACTGAGAACGTTACTGAATGGATCTACAGCCACACCACAACAAGCTGACTCAGCTGCTCTCTGCTTCTAGCTGCTTCATACAGATTTACACTTTATTAACTAACACACAGTTCTACAGATTTACACTTTATTAACTAACACAGTTCTACAGATTTACACTTTATTAACTAACACACAGTTCTACAGATTTACACTTTATTAACTAACACAGTTCTACAGATTTACACTTTATTAACTAACACACAGTTCTACAGATTTACACTTTATTAACTAACACAGTTCTACATGTTCCTCCATCATGGAGACAGGCTGCTGCAGGTTGGAGATGAAACTGTTAAGTCTGTTTTATCTGTCTGGTTTTCCTGAACTTGACCAACAGAATCTGCCTGAAGGAAAGATATAAAATAAAAACCTTCTGTCTGATAACTTCTCTCTCTCTCTGCAGATACCAGAGGAAAAGAAAAGTTTCCACGTAACATGAAGACGATGATGAAGATGGTTTAGAGTATGTTTTTTTTTGTTCAAACTTTCCAAACATTTACATATATTTTTCCTGACCCAGAACTGATTTGGCCATTTATTGTGTCGGCTGCTCCTGCCAACATCGACCATGTTTGGCCAATAGCAGAGTCCTGTGGCTCTACAGCGGTTCAACCTGACACTGACACTGACCTTTGACCCCACACTGGTTTATTCAGCCTGTTACATCACAGAGAAGGTTCTGACTTTCACTGCCAGTTTCTCCAGAGGAATTCAAGGTCCCATTTTTCTCTTCCAGTGTTCGTCTGTGGTTCCCGAGCCAGAGCCTGAACGCCCCTGACCTTCAGGATCTACAGATCTACAGATCTACAGATCTACAGGATCTACAGGATCTACAGATCTACAGATCTACAGGATCTACACCGAGGGATCTCAGGATCTACAGATCTTCAGGACAATGTTTCCCTCTGAGCCCAAACCTTCTGTGCTGAAGCGTCTCTGTCTGTGGCTCCACCACTCCTCTGCTCCTCCTCCTCCTCCTCCTCCTCCTCCTCTTCCTCTCCCGGTCAGCTGTGGCGTGCGGCGGTCCGGCTCGGCGGCGTGGCGGCGCCCCCTGCTGGTGGTGTTGGTGCTGTGCAGTTTGCTGCTGATGGTGCTGCTGCTGCTGCTGAACTACCACTGTCTGTTCGTCTCTCAGCTCTGCTCCCCGCAGGAGGAGGAGGGGGAGGGGGGGAGGGGGGATGAAGAGCAGGTCACGACCCCATGGAGCCGGCAGTGACATCGCCTCAGGACCGCCTCGACCGGTTTAAACCGGTTAAACTGAACCGGTTTAAACCGGATCAGTGCTGCTGTCAGTCGGAGCTCTGCGGGTGACAGAGGAGATTTTGGCTGATTGGTCTGGAGATTTTATAATATGTTGCTTCTGTAATTATTCCATAAAATATACAAAACATCATCAAAACAACTATAAAGAGTTCATTTATACATTTTATACCAGCTGAGTGCAGCACACCAAACACTAAACGGGCTAAAAGAAAAACAACAAAAACAAAAACACTTTTCTCAGAAAACAGATTCAGCTTCTTCACCTGATCCAGCAGATCTGACTCCAGATCTGATCTGCTGCTCGGTGATTTACAGTTTCAACATCTTACATTTACCAATAAGAATACGAAAACTTTTTATTGTCCACGATGTGGAAACGTGTCTCTGCTTCACCGTGAGGAACAAGACAAGACAGTCAGTACAAACAACACACACAGTAAAAACAATAAAAACAGTAAAAACTGTTTCAGAATACGGAGCATTTCTGTTTTTTTTACCTGCTTAGTATTTGGAAAAATAAAAAGACCAGTTTCTGTAAAAACCAACTAGTTTTTCATCAGAACGAAACAGGAAAAGGATTTCTGACTTCCACTGAAGAATAACGTGTTATAACTGCTATGCAAATTTGTAGATGTTTATGAAATATTAGCTCATTTGAATATGTTAATGATAAAATAAACAAAAGTCAAATAACAAAAAGTGTTTGTATTTGTGTCCATATTCAACATAAAATTAAATTCTGGTGTTTTAACTGGTTTAGACTGGGATCAGACTGATCTCTGATCAGAGATCATCTGATTTACCAATACGAATACGAAAACTTCTTATTGTCCATGATATGGAAACGTGTCTCTGCTTCACCGTGAGGAACAAGACAACACAGACAGTACAAACACTAGATCAGATATCATCTGATCTGATGCAGTTTGATTGATTCCATACTGATCAATACACACTGGTTGTCTGTGAGGAGCTGAACCTGAACTGACGAGACTCTTTGATCAGATTCCACACAAGGATGGATGAAGATGTCTTCTTCTTCTTCTTCTTCTTCTTCTTCTTCTTTTTCTTTTTCTTCTTCTTGTCATCAGAGAGTTTTAGTGTCCCATGAATCTCTAAATTCTGTTTGTTCTATGGAGCCAGAATAGTGACTTTAGTATTTGGCATCGTATTTGGAACAAATTTGGGGTATCAGCTGTTCTCCTGCTCCGGTCAGCTGTTCTCCTGCCCCGGTCAGCTGTTCTCCTGCCCTGGTCAGCTGTTCTCCTGCTCCGGTCAGCTGTTCTCCTGCTCCGCTCAGCTGTTCTCCTGCCCTGGTCAGCTGTTCTCCTGCTCCGGTCAGCTGTTCTCCTGCTCCGGTCAGCTGTTCTCCTGCCCCGGTCAGCTGTTCTCCTGCTCCGGTCAGCTGTTCTCCTGCCCTGGTCAGCTGTTCTCCTGCTCCGCTCAGCTGTTCTCCTGCTCCGCTCAGCTGTTCTCCTGCTCCGGTCAGCTGTTCTCCTGCCCTGGTCAGCTGTTCTCCTGCTCCGCTCAGCTGTTCTCCTGCTCCGCTCAGCTGTTCTCCTGCAGACTGGAAGACAAACTCCTCAGACAGTTTGAAGCCTGCAGGAAGCAGTTTGTCATCGAGCCTCCAGGAGGCAGCAGAGCGCCTGCTGCGCTGTGTGGACACACTCCTCTCCTCCTCTCCTCCTCCCTCCTCTCCTCCTCTCCTCCTCCCTCCTCTCCTCCTCTGCTGTCTGTCCAGCTCTCTTTCTTCATCCATCCATTCATCTGTCCATCTCTCTTCTTCTCCTGCTGTCTCCTTCTCTTTCTCTGTTCTATGTTCTTTCCATCCATCAATCTCTCTCTTTCTATCCTCGTTTCCACCTCTCTCTCTCTCTCTCTCTCTCTCTCTCTTTCTGTCTCTCAAACACACACATCCTTCTGCTCAAGACATTATGACCCTACAACATAAATCTCTCTCTCTCTCTCTCTCTCTCTCTCTCTCTCTGTCTCTCTCACACACACACACACACACAGTCTTCCTGTGGAATGTGTCTCAGATTTCTGTAAAAACTTCACAGAGGAATGTTCACTTTTCCTCACAACACATTCTCTGCAGGCTGCGTTCCCCAGCAGTGTGTTCAGCAGTGTGTTCAGCAGTGTGTTCAGCAGTGTGTTCAGCAGCGTGTTCAGCAGTGTGTTCAGCAGCGTGTTCAGCAGTGTGTTCAGCAGTGTGTTCAGCAGTGTGTTCAGCAGCGTGTTCAGCAGTGTGTTCAGCAGTGTGTTCAGCAGCGTGTTCAGCAGTGTGTTCAGCAGCGTGTTCAGCAGCGTGTTCAGCAGTGTGTTCAGCAGCGTGTTCAGCAGTGTGTTCAGCAGTGTGTTCAGCAGTGTGTTCAGCAGTGTGTTCAGCAGCGTGTTCAGCAGCGTGTTCAGCAGTGTGTTCAGCAGCGTGTTCAGCAGTGTGTTCAGCAGTGTGTTCAGCAGCGTGTTCAGCAGTGTGTTCAGCAGTGTGTTAACATCATGTGTTCACATGTTTTACTGGTTGGAACTCCCACATCAAAAAACATTTTCATATGAATTTAAAATCAACCATAAACAAAGTGGCCGATATCAGAGCTACAAAACATGAACATTCCCTCCTGCGCTGCCTGTTCTCTCCACTGGGAGGCGATGTGTCAGCAGTTTGCGCTCGGGCTCGGCGTGGGCGGAGTCAGCTGATAAGATAAAGAGCTAAAAGGAGAAGGTCAAAAAACACTCTCAATCCATTTCTCCACGTTCATTTTCCAGCATCTCTCTGAGCCTTACCAAGAACAGGCCGTTTCTGTCTCCGTGTCTTTAAGGCTCATTAATATTCACGACCCTCCGTTCCGATCGGCTAACCGTTTCGAGAGCGAAACGTGAGACGCCGCGGCCCGGCGGCTACAGGTAGGGAAAACTCTCCGGTAATAAACGATGACGACCGCTCGACCGCTTTGAAAAAAACACTTTGTTAGTCTATTATTTCTTACAGAAATGATAATGAGCGAACCTTTGTGACGCCGCAAAGTTACGGAAGTCCAAACGGCTCGTTTAGAGGCTCGCTTTTCTAATATGGATTGTGTGGATTTAGTTTTGATACTTTCACCATGTTTAGATACACATCCAACTCCTTTATCATCACAGAGGAGAGGGAGTCCTGCTTTACATGATGTGGAGCTTTAATAAAACTGACACTGTTTATGAATAATTTTTGACTCCTCTGGTTGGTGACGCGCCGCCAGCTGCCTTTTAGCACTTCATCTTATCGGCTGACTCCGCCTACGTCAAGCCTGAGCGCCCCGGCGTTAAAAACAAGCGCACCCTTCCGCTCGCTGTGGGAGTTCGTCTCGATGGATCCTCTGGACCCGGCGGGCTCCATGGTGACGCACACCAGAGCGCCGGAGCCACTCGCCCCCTGACTGGATAGTCAACAGAGCAGCGTTCCCATTGGCTCGTCAGACTCAGACTCGTACTTGTGACCTTGATGTCTCACCAACAGACTTCGACTTTGAGCGACAGTTTCCACACAGTCTGCTGTTCTGAATCTTTCATCACATCTGAATCTTTTTTTTTAAACCTCACATTTTAAATCATTTTTGCACAATTTTTTTTACATGTTCACAAAATGTTCACAACTACAAATCTTTTCTACCCATTTACAAATTATTTTTGTTTGCTTAAATCTTTTTTTACACATTCAAATACATTCATGTTTCCATGTGTTCTCAGATGGTGACATGCAGCTGCAAGTCTCAGATTATTGGCAAAAATCATTTCACAAGCTCAGAATCTTTTTGACCCTTTACTGATCCCATAGCCAGCAGGCTGAACAGTGCTGAGCGAGCATCACAACACGGTGTGAGGTGGAGCAGGGAGAGTAACTCAGCCTCCTACATGCAGCCGTCAGCCCGCTCAGACGGGTCCAGCACCCGGGGAAGTACAGCACAGCCCAAAATCCTGCAGTGATCTGGATTACACTGTGTGTCGTGTACCTGTTCCGGTCTGGATCGGTTTCTGTGCAGCAGGGAAACCGCTCGCTGCCGCAGACTGAACTGCTGCTCAGTCTATATTTGGCTGCGTGTCTGACAGGCCGCTGCTTTATTTTCAACATTTAATTTGTAGCTCTAAAAGCAGCAGAGGAGTGAGCACACTTACAGAGACGCATGGTGGAAACACACGTCCGTCACTGAGGTTTAATGTTCAGTTTAGACTCTTCTGAACGCCGTCTGCCAGCGAGGCTGCTGGGAGAAACTGGTCTGGGATCAGAAGATACAGCTGGAAGAGACTCAGTGTGATTTTACACAGCAGGTCTGCTCTCTGCTGAGCAGCGTGTGACGAATACAAGGAAGCAGGAGTCGCAGTTTTATGAAAATTCAAAATGAAAATTGAAACGAAGGATAAATCTTGATTTCTTAGCTGTGATTTCTCACATGAATCCTGCAGCTGCTCCTGTTGAGACGAGTTCAGACGTCACACAGCAGCAGAACACGCTTCATGTTACTGTACTTCTGTCTGGAGAGATAAACAGTCCAGCTGCATCTGTTCATCACTGCAGGACAACACCGGTGTTTTATAGCAGATCACATGCGATCAGCTCTGCAGCGTCATGTGATCGATCAGCAGGGCGTCGGTTCAATAAACCTGAAGGTTCAGCAGAGACCAAACGATGGAACCAAACAGTAGAAGTCAGTTCTAACTATATAAACTGTTTAAATAACTACAGTTTTGGGGACAGGTGGAGATATGAGAGTTATTGATGAGGGTTACTGTGATTGATTATTGGTGGCAGCTCACTGAACCGATACAGACAGAAACCTTCCTGAATGTTTCTGTCAGTTTTATTAAAGCTTTCCAGATAAGTTTCCTGACTTCATCCTGCAGTGAAGCTCCAGGTCTGTTCTGACTTTATATTGATGAAACTCAGACTCAGACACACACAGGGTCATGTACGGGGTTTCCTGGGCTGAAGTGCAGGGGCCAGGCTGTGTGTCGGCTGCTTGGAACCCAAACATCAGATTTAGGAGGACTTTAATGGTTATTGATTTAGTATTGGATGTTGAACCGTCTGTACTGTAGCTGAAAGAGAAACCTGATACTGCAAGAGTCTTTTCCTCATTTGGCTGCAGACCCTGGAACCCCCTCAAGGACCCCTGGAACCCCCTCAAGGACCCCTAGAACCCCTTTAAGAACTGCTGGAACCGCTCAAGAACTACTAGAACTCCATCAAGGACTCCTGGAACCCCCTCAAAAACCCTGGAACTTCTTCAAGGACCTTTGAACCCCCTCAAGGACTCCTGGAACCCCCTCAAGAACTGCTGGAACCTCCTCAAGGACCCATAGAACCACCTCAAGAACTCTGGATCCCCCCCCCCCCCCCCCCCCCCCCCCAAAAAGAACTGTTGGAACCCCCTCAAGAACTCCTAGAACTCATTCAAGGACTCCTGGAACCCCCTCAAGGAATCCAGGAACCTCCTCAAGGACCCTGGAACCTTCTTAAGAACCCTGGAACTTCTTCAAGGACCCTGGAACCCTCTCAAGGACCCTGGAACCCTCTCAAGGACTCCTGGAACCGCCTCAAGAACTCTGAACCGTGTGAGCCATGCGGGCCGTGATGAGTTCCCCGGCTGCTCGCGGGGGGAGGGGAGCAGGAGACACAGCTGCTGCTGCGCGCGCTGATCTGTTCACTTCAAAGAGGCTGCAGCCGCTACCGGCCGCCTCAGCTGAGTCAAGTTAGCCAGAACAAGACCGGAAATAAGGAAGGTTTGCCTTCAAAATAAAAGCGTAAAACGTGACTTGGAAAAAATGAAAAGAAAACATGCGTTGGTTGTTTCCAGGTCTCAGGCCGCACACAGAAACACAGATCTGTTAAACAGACCTGCTGCCCTGACAGACTGCTTCTGTCTGCTGAACACTGGCTGTTTGTTATAACACAGCAGACGTCTCTGCTGGGTGGAGCCTGACTCTGAACACAGCCAGCTGGTTCTTTCTGTGTGGAATCTGCATGTTCTCCCCATGTTCTCCCCATGTTCTCCTGGGTTCCTTCCACAGTCAGCTGGACTGGAGACTCTTAACTGTCCGTATGGGAGCGCCTGTCTATCTGTGGTCCAGGTTCTTTATGAGAACTGATGTTCTGCTGCATCAAAAACAGATTTTAGTGTGAAAGGAGAGCGTGTCAAAAATAATCTAATCTGCATAAAACCTCAATATGGCGGAAAGACAGCAACACCCAAGAAGCTTTCTGACGCACGTCAAAACATGTTGGTTTATTAACAAAGTGAGCTCATCAGCAAAGAAAATTAGTGGCAGTCCAATCTTGAGAACCGTCTGTCTTCCTGTCATGATGCTTCTCAGTCGACCGTTCAGTCTCTGACGGTCTAACAGAAGGTTTCAGTCAGGCTCATTCTGGACTGGACATCAGGATATAAAAGTCTTAAGGAACAAATGTGACTGACATTGACTTCAAGTTGTCTGGAACAGTTCAGAGTGAAACAGCAAACACATTCAGTCACGACTCGTTCTGAATATTATCTGCTACAGGAAGGACGTTTTGCAAAAAATGTTTTTTGAACTGTCCTTAAACAGGTTTTATTTTGAATGTGGTGACCGGAAGTCCAGTGTTACATTCTGGCCAGCTTGACTCTGATGTCTCGTGCCTGTCCGGTCCGCAGCGCGAGCAGCTCAGATGTTTAAACCTCAGCGATCTGACTGAACTGTTACAGAGAGAGAGAGAGAGACAGAGAGACAGACAGAGAGAGACAGACAGAGAGACAGACGGGCAGAGAGACAGACAGACTCAACAACAGACAGACCGGTCGGTTTCATCCGGAATCTGTGTCGGAACCAGCCGACCCGGTGCTGCCTGTCCGGTCCCGGTGACCGCATGAGGAACCGACGGGACATCTGTCTCGTGCAGCAGTGAGACCAGCTGACTGGATTCAGGTTTAGAGGGTTTGGAGATGAAGATGCGGGCGGTGCTGGGTTCGGTTCTGCTGGTTCTCTGTCTGAACCTCCGCCCCTGCTCGGGATTCCCAACAGACTCCCCGAACACACCACGGACCGGCCCGACCGGCTCACCGACCCGCTGCTGGACTACGACCGGCCGGACGAGGAGTTCGCCGGGCGGAACGGGACGGGCTGCGGGCGGTGCGAGGCGGAGCTGTGCCCCGCGGCCCGGGGCTGCCGGGCCGGCCTGGTGCTGGACTCCTGCGGCTGCTGCAAGGAGTGCGGCAACCTGGAGGGCCAGGCCTGCGACCCGGGGCGGCCGAGCGGCTTCTACGGCCTGTGCGGGACCGGCCTGCGGTGCCGGGCGGACCCGCGGCCGGGCGGCGGAGAGGCGGGAGGGGGAGGGGGGGAGGAGGAGAGCGTGTGTGTGTGTGTGGAGCAGCACGCGGTGTGCGGCTCGGACGGCAGAACATACATGAACATGTGTCAGTTCAGAGAGGCGTCCTTCTCCAAACCACAGATGAAGACTAAAGGGAAGGGACCCTGCAAGACCGGTAGGTAGACCGGTACCTGTCTGTCTGTCTGTCTGTCTGTCTGTCTCTCTCTCTCTCTCTCTCTGTAACAACTAATTATTTTATCAATTAGGCTAATCAATTAATCATTTAGTGTATAAAATGTGTAAATAAAGTCCAGAGTCTTCAGATCTCCCCTCAGTCTGACAGAAACAGAGGATTCATTTAATAAAGAATGAAACAGGAAAACAGAACTTCTTAGTATTTGTGAAGCAGCAAATGTTTGGATTTTTACTTGAAAATGAGTAAAACAATTAATTGATTATTAAAATGATGATTAATGTTCTGTTGATCGACTCTCTCTGTCTCTCTCTCTCTGTCTCTCTCTCTCTCTCTGTCTCTCTCTCTCTCTCTGTCTCTCTCTGTCTGTCTCTCTCTCTGTCTCTCTCTCTGTGTGTCTGTCTCTCTCTCTCTCTCTCTCTCTGTCTCTCTCTCTCTGTCTCTCTCTCTCTCTCTGTCTCTCTCTGTCTGTCTCTCTCTCTCTGTCTCTCTCTCTGTGTGTCTGTCTCTCTGTCTCTCTCTGTCTCTCTCTCTGTCTCTCTCTCTCTGTGTGTCTGTCTCTCTCTCTCTGTCTCTCTCTGTCTGTCTCTCTCTCTCTGTCTCTCTCTCTGTGTGTCTGTCTCTCTCTCTCTCTCTCTCTCTCTCTCTCTCTCTCTCTCTCTCTCTCTCAATTCAACTCAGTTCAATTCAATGAGCTTTATTGGCATGAAGTACAGTTCAGTATATATTGCCAAAGCTTAGTGATCAATAATGATTAAGTATTAAATACTTCATCTGTTGCCAAAGCAGAAAAGTGATAATAAAAGTTGCAATAATAACAATAAAAATAACTTAACAATAGAAAATTGCAATTATTCAATCACACACAAAGAAAAGTGTCTCCGTGTGTCTGGTTCAGGATCCAGATCCAGATCCAGATCCAGCGGTGGTCCAGCAGGATCTCTGTCTGTCCTGTTAGAGCAGTTTGTGTCTCAGATCTGTCTGAAGGAAGCTAGGAAGTCCACAGGCTGCTGGACCAGGATCAATCATCCAATCAATTAGTCAGTCTGTTGAGTGACCTTCCTCCCTTCCTCCCTTCCTCCCTTCCTCCCTTCCTTCCTCCCTCCCTTCCTTCCTTCACTATTTAAAGGAATAGTTCAGTATTTTGAACCCTGGGCCCAAACAACATGTTTTCCGTCATGATCCCTGTTAGTAGAAAGCAGAACTTCTCTGCGCCTGCTCCGCCCGTCCGGTCCCCCCGGGCGGCCCCTCCCCCCTCCCCATCCCCCTCCCCCTCCCCCTCCCCCCGGGCGCCCCCCCCCCTGAGGTTTGGAGAGCGACGGCCAGTGTGTTCGGAGTCAGGCTCCACCCAGCTGAGAGGTCTGCAGCGGTGAAACAAACAGCCAGTGTTCAGCAGACAGAAACAGCCTGTCAGGACAGGAAGTGTGTTTTATAGATCAGTGGAGCAGCAGCTCCTCCTGCTGCGAGTCGCTCTCTGACACGAGTCGCTCTCTGACACGAGACGCTCTCTGACACAAGTCGCTCTCTGACACGAGTTGCTCTCTGACACAAGTCGC
>NC_136004.1:33535261-33537761 GCF_048128805.1 Centroberyx gerrardi | reverse complement strand
GTCTCTCTCTCTGTCTGTCTCTCTCTCTCTCTCTGTCTCTCTCTCTCTCTGTCTCTCTCTCTCTCTGTCTCTCTCTCTGTCTCTCTCTCTCTCTCTGTGTCTCTCTCTGTCTGTCTCTCTCTCTCTCTCTGTCTCTCTCTCTCTCTCTCTACCTGTCTCTCTGCCTGTCTCTCTGTCAGAGGAGATGTCGTCCTACCTGGCGGACAGTGTGTCGGAGATGAAGGAGCTGATGGAGCCCAGAGAGTACGACCAGGACTACTACTGAACAACATCTCCCACAATCCTCTGCTGTCACATGATGTCACATCCTCCCATCTGGCACCATTTTGCTTCCCTCCTGTTCAGCCGGCATGACGAGGATTACAACTGAGCAGCAGATCAGTGTGGACACCAGAGACATTAAACAAACTAAGATGTCATACATAGAGCAACACAAATGATGGGACACCAAACCTTTTTTTTGGCCATTTTGCATCCTTCAAAGTCAGACAATATGACAGAAAAAAAGTGTAAACTGCACTGCAAAAGGCTTAGCCTGGAAGAACATCAGATATATTAAAGAACCAAAGATGTCATATATAGAACAAATCAGATGATGGGATACCAAGCCTAGTTTTGTCCATTTTGCATCCTTCCTGGTAAAATTATTATATGGATTATTCCTAAGCAGAATATCACTAAACACTCAGCTTTAAAGGACATCAGAGATTGTAAAGAAAAAAGCCAAAATGTCATATTTAGATCAACACAGATGATTACAGACTACAGCTTCTTTTTTCGGCCATTTTGCAGCAGCCATTTTGTGTCCTTCCCTGGGAACCAATATGACAAGAATGATTTAACCTTCACACTGCTGAAGGCTCAGGGTGTTAAAGAACCACTAAGTCATGTTCAGAACAGCAGATAACAGACTGCACAGCCTGTTCTCAGACATTTTCCAGCCTCCATTTTGCTTCCCTCCTGTCAGGCCAGTATGAAGAGGACTTTTACTGAACTGCTTCTCACTGAAGGCTTGAGCCGAACAGACATCAGAGACAGTAAAGACCCCCAGATGTCATATCTTACGATGTACTACACAGCCTGTTTCAGACATTTTGCAGCCACCATTTTGCATCCTGCAACCGTTATGATGATTATTCCTACACAGCATCTCACTAAAGGCTTCGACCAAATCAATGTTAATGAAGAAACCACAATGTTACGCATACAGCAACAGATGATGGACTTCAGCCTGTTTTGACTGTTTTTCAGCAGCCATTTTGCATCCTTCCTTGGCAACATGAGCAGGATTTCCTGTACAGCACGCTGCTGAACCGACCCCAACAGACTCCAGAGTCGATAAAGACACCAACATGTCATATTTAGAACGAGACAGATGGTAGACTACAGAGCCGGCAGCCATTTTGCTTCCCTCCCACCAGGCATTCGGGTTCATTCTTTTCTGGACGCCATATTGTGCAGAAGCAGCCAATAGGAAAGGACCGGCATACTGTAAAACATGATGAGAGCAGCCAATAGAAGGACTACAAAGTTTAGTGATCCAGCCGTCGCCGATGACGACACACCGGTAAGATTCAACGAGTTCGATAACGAGAAGCGAGTCTTAAACAACCGTCGGCTGCCGGTTCAGGAAGTTCTGCCGGGTCAGGAAGTTCTGTTGGGTCAGGAAGTTCTGCCGGGTCAGGAAGTTCTGCCGGGTCAGGAAGTTCTGCCGGTTCAGGAAGTTCTGCTGGGTCAGGAAGTTCTGCCGGGTCAGGAAGTTCTGCCGGGTCAGGAAGTTCTGCTGAGGGACAGAAACAGCTGCAGGACGAGTCTCGGCTCCACTGACATCCACTTAGTTTCTATTCACTCTCCAGCAGGAGAAACTCCGCTCATGAAAACCAAACAGTAAAAGATCAAAGCTGCAGTTGGTTGTTTTTGGACAGCAGCAAGACAAATAAGGACATTAAAATAATGATTATATTTATATTACTATATCCTAATATTATTCTGAATAATGTACAAGGTGGTGACACGGTGACACGGTGACATGGTGACACGGTGACACGGTGACACGGTGACATGATGACATGGTGACATGGTGACATGATGACATGGTGACATGGTGACATGATGACATGATGACATGGTGACACGGTGACACGATGACACGGTGACACGGTGACACGGTGACACGGTGACACGATGACACGCTGACACGCTGACACGGTGACACGGTGACACGGTGACACGGTGACACGCTGACACGGTGACACGGTGACACGCTGACACGGTGACACGGTGACACGGTGACACGTCTCAGCAGGTTGACCTGTGTGTTCTTCATGTCGTGGGTTCGAGTCCCGGTCAGCTGTCTCCTCTCTGCTGTCAGTGTGGATCAGAAAATGTATTCTAAATAAATCTAAAGTAAACAAACGGACTGTTTCTCCTCTGTTAATAATCACTTCATCACAAACTACACAGACAGATTCAGATTTTCCTCCTGGGCGGCTCTGTCTCT
>NC_136004.1:33495261-33532761 GCF_048128805.1 Centroberyx gerrardi | reverse complement strand
CTCCTAAAGGACAGAAAGAGCCTGGAAGATTTCTGCCTCACTCTTGCCAATAACTATCAAGCCCTACAGGACTTACAGGAGGATGGATCCATCCTCCTGTAAGTCCTGTAGGGCTTGATAGTTATTGGCAAGAGCGGCAACAAACAAAGGAAACCTGGACCACAACATGCGAGGAGGTTCTTGGAAAGAAAAAGACCCAAAATAAAGAATGGATCTCGGTGGACACACTGAAAAAAGTGCAAGAAAGAAAGGTTTTAAAAGGGGCTATAAACAATAGCCGAACTAGGGCGGCTAAGGTAGCAGCACAAGAAGATTATGCTAAAGCACACAAGGCAGTCAGGAAAAGCATCAGGAAGGACAAAAAGACACACCTAGATAACATAGCTAAGGATGCAGAAGAGGAAGCAGCAACAAGAAACATGAAACAACTGTACGACTTGACAAGGAAGCTGGCAGGGAAATACCAATAAACAGAGAAGCCAGTCAGGCAAAAGATGGAGCAATACTCACAAACCCAGAAGAACAACTGGAAAGATGGGTTGAACACTTCGAGGAGCTCCTCAACATGCCAATACCTCCAGACACTCCAGATCTCCCACCAGCAGAGACTGATTTACCAATAAACTGCAATAAACGCAGCAAGGAAGAGCGGAAGAAGGCCAACCGTCTCCGCAAGAATGGAAAAGCTGCCGGCCCAGACGGGGTCCCTGCCGAAGCCATGAAGGCAGATGTTAACATCTCTACAAACATGCTGCACAAGCTGTTTGGATCCATCTGGCAGGAGGAAGTGATACCAGAAGACTGGAAAACAGATCACCTCATCAAGCTCCCCCAAAAAGGAGATCTTCGGGACTGTGAAATTACAGGGGAATAACACTATCAGTGCCTGCCGAAGTTCTCAACAGAATCATCCTCGAGAGACTCAAATCTGCAAGAGACGGCAAGCTCAGAGACCACCAAGCAGGCTTCCGCAAAGACAAATTTCCCCCCTCCGGATCAGTCGAGTGGAACTCGTCCCTGTCAACTTTGTGGACTACGAGAAGGCATTCGATTGTCAAGACAGGCAGACGCTATGGAAGCTCCTGAGACACTATGGAGTCCCCATGCAGCTGGTCACACTAATCCGCAACATCTATGACGGCACAACATGCAGAGTCGTGCATGCTGGCAAGTTATCAAACCCCTTCATGGGGAAGTCAGGAGTGTGACAGGGTTGTCTCCTGTCCCCATTATTGTTCCTACTTGCAATTGACTGGATCCTGAAAACAACTAAAAAGCAAATGCAAGAGAAAACCACCGACCTGGACCCCATTTCATTCAAAACCGGACTCAACATTAATATCAGAACAAAGGTTCTAAGGATCAATACAAACAACAACGCCCCGATCACTCTCAGAGGACAGCCACTGGAAGATGTCGACGCATTCACTTACCTGGGAAGCATAATAAACAAACAGGGAAGAATCCAAAAGGCCAGAACAGCATTCATCACACTAAGAAATGTCTGGAGCTCCAAAAACATCACAGTCAAAACAAAGCTGCGGCTGTTCAGCTCCACGGTGAAGCCGGTGCTTCTGAGACGTGGAGATGAAGAAGCCACAAACATTCATAAACAAATCCTACACCTGAGCTGGAGGGACCGGGTTAGTAAGGTGGACCTGTGGAGGAGAACTGGACAGGTCCCAGTGGAGGAAGAGTTTCTAAGGCGGAGGTGGAGTTGGATCGGTCACACCTTCTGAAAACCCCACACCGACATCGCTCGCCACGGCTTGTCCTGGAACCCACAAGGTACAAGGAAGAGAGGCCGCCCCAAAAACACCTGGAGGCGGGACCTGGAGGCAAATGTAAAGACATCTGGCCACAGCTGGGCGGAGCTGGAGAATCCGGTGCAGGACCGTCGTCAAACGGCCTATTCTCCACTGTGAGCGATGGGCTGAACTAACTAACTAACTAACTAACTAACTAACTAACTAACTAACTAACTAACTAACTAACTAACTAACTAACTACATTCAAGGGTTGGCCTTGTTTAAGCTGCTGTGTTGTCTGTTGTTATTTCTACTCTTTTTTTTCCTGTTTCCCCTCAGATCAATACAGTTTCACCTGATCTAAAGAATGAAGTTAACATAAGACTACAGGAAACATTAATGATACATAATGAAATATATGAATCACAGCAGTAAAACTGAGACAAATAAAGAAATGACTGAAAATATATGCTGTATGATCTGGAAATATAAGAGGAACTAAACCCCAAACTCAAATCTGTGTAAAGTGACATCTGATGGTGAACAGCTGCTGCTGAAATGTCCATCTGGTCTGAGTACAACAGGCAGTGACATCATCACCTAGCACCAAAGATCAGCCAATAGCAGAGCCATAACCACCAAACAGAACTGTATTACTATTATTATTATTAATGGCTTTATCTAAAGTATTCCTGACTGAACCGCCCAGTCTGGACCAGTTTAGACCAGTTTAGACCAGTTTAGACTGTAAGCCAGATGTAGTAGTGAGTGTTCTTCACCCACAGGTTTCTGAAGGCCGTTTTGAAGCCTGAAGATCGGGTTTAGGATCTCTGCCGATCGCCAAAACCACGTGTGAATGTTGAAGCCGGTCCTGAAGTGTCGGCAGGCTGCAGTTCCTCTAACATCCACCAGAGTCCGGCTCCAGAAAGACTCCAGACCTCCATCTCCATGAAGTCAACCAACTTCTGATCAAATATAAAGTCAATACATTCTTTACACAAGAGATTTTGGTCTCAGTAGATAATTTCACTTCTTCTAATGTGTGTGTGTGTCCTTATGTCAAAATAACTCACTGACAGATATAACAGTTCTCAGTGTTGAAGCTGAACTGTTTCCTCCTCTCTGGGTTCTGTTATGGAAAACACATTCATATCAGTCTGTACAAATATGACACAAATCAATAACAGAGAACCAGTTTACAGTGCGGTGTGTGTGTGTGTGTGTGTGTGTGTGTGTGTGTGTGTGTGTGTGTGTTGAATTCCAGACCAGTGGGAAACAGTTTCTAATGTACAGAGAAATAGAAACAGCAGATCAGGTAGCAGCTATTTATCTGTCTGTATCTGTGTGTGTGTGTGTGTGTGTGTGTGTTGTGTGTGCATGTGTGCGTGTGTGCGTGCGTGTGTGTGTGTGTGTGTGAGAGAGAGAGAGAGAGAGGTAGAGAGTGTGTGTGTGTTGGCATGTCATAATATCCTGTTCACTGAAAACACATTAGTGGCAGAGAGAGACTGTGTGTGTGTGTGTGTGTGTGTGTGTGTGTGTGTGTGTGTGTGTGTGTGTGTGTGTGTGTGTTTTCAGGAGAATTAAAATGACAGACAGACATGTTTGACTTCTTCATCTCTGCTAATTAGTGCAGTGTGACTCCTGAGTGAACACAGAGCAGCAGCGCCTCCTGCTGGACAGAAACGCTGCAGGAGGAACACGTCGGTTCAGTGTCGCTTTTCAAATGAAGACAAAGTTCAGAGGTCAAAGTTCAGAGAAACAGGCGGCAGCAGCAGAGTAGAAACCAGTGCAGCTGCTCTACTGTCTCTACTGACCGGACGCAGAACAGAGAGAAAAACTAGAGAAAAGTGAGGAAGACAGGAGCAGAAAACCAAATCCTTCTGATCCAGCACCTATTTGATGGTCATGTGACATTATTGATGACATCAGCTGTGTTTTGCCCCGTAACATGTATACATGTATAACCTGCTGGATCAGCCGGAGAGCAGCCGGCTGGACGGTTGGAGTCAGAGCTGCTGCTCGGTTTTCTGCTCCTGAAACCTGAAACACGGCAGAGCTTTACTGCTTCTGTCAGCAACATGAGGAGTTTATCTGCTGAAGACTAACAGACAAGGGAGGAACAAGAGGTACACACACACACACACACACACATTTTAAATGCTTTATTTGAGCAGACACAGCAGTATCCTGTTCGTGTCCCAGGCTGCCAGCTCAGGGCTGATGCTTGGTGAATCTGTAGGTAAGTTCTTGTGTTGTATTGAATCTCATGTGAACGTCACTGTGGATTACAGCGTCTGCCAAGTGGGAAATTGTGATTGTAACTGGCTTCAGTTCAGGGCCGAAACAAACCGACTGAAAAGTTCAACTCTGCACACCGCAGTTATGCTAATTCATCAAGCATCTTAAAAGAGCTTGGCAATTTTTTTTTTATGAAGCAGGTGATGAGAATTTTGTTTGTGTATTCTTGCCTCTTTTTTGATAAACTGTGTAGGAAGTAACTATTTAAATGTATTTACTTATTTATGTTTTTGTTTTTTATCACTTCGAACAGCTCACATTGTCATGTTTTAAAATATAGTCTGAGCTCCACTTATTCTTAGTAATCTTGTATGTAAACATATTTCTTTTTTTTTTTTTTTCACCTTGTCTTGTTTCATTTGTCCTTTTTATGTCCATGTTTTATGATCTTAATGTTGCTGATGTAAAATTCTGCGGCTTTTTCAGTTTACCCTACTGCAAGCATGAGTTAATAAAGTCAAAGTCGAAGTCGAGGCTTGAACAGGTGAACTGAGCAGTCGGACCGTCTGTGTGTCTTCATCAACAAAAACAACATCCGGTGTATTTGCATATCAGAGAACAGAAACACTGAGCCTGACCCGGCTCGCCGTTACACCGGCATGTTCAGCAGTTTAACATCAGAGGCATCATGCTGCGGACTGCAGGACTGCAGGTCTGCAGGTCTGCAGGTCTGCAGCTCTGCAGGTCTGCAGGTCTGCAGGTCTGCAGGTCTGCAGCTCTGCAGGTCTGCAGCTCTGCAGCTCTGCAGCTCTGCAGCTCTGCAGGTCTGCAGGTCTGCAGCTCTGCAGCTCTGCAGCTCTGCAGCTCTGCAGCTCTGCAGGTCTGCAGGTCTGCAGGTCTGCAGGTCTGCAGTCCGTCAGGAGAGCAGCCTGTCGGCCTGTTTGTGCTGCATCCACTAACAACATGAGCCCGTGAGTCTAGGTGTGGGTCTGAATCAGGGTGTAGGATGCGGTGCGGCTGCTGGTTTTCAGGGTCCCAGAGAGCCAGCTTACACTGTGTTGGTAACAGCTGAAGTCCGCCTGTAACTATGAAGCTGAGAGTCCTCAGCTGCAGCGTGACACACAACGATCAGCAAGGCTGTTCTCTCCTTTGACATTTTCTAAGTTTTTTCCAAACCCGGCCCGGTGTCTGTCTTCCTCATCTGTACCTTCAGGACCTGCAGCAGGTTTAGTTCAAAACATCAGAACAGCAGCTGGAGGCTAAGGGAGACTTTCAGCAGCTGGAGGTTTTCCTCATTACTGTGAATTGATCTGAGTCGGGATCAAAGAACATCCTGGTCTGCTGTAAACTTTGTTTCAGCAAAACTCAGAGAAAAACACAACATCCAGTTTATCAGAGCATCTGATACAGAAACAGAGATGAGGAACGGAACTAATTACTGCTGCTGAGGAATTAGTAAAGTAATGTGATTACTTTTTAAATGAGGAACAGTAAAGAGTAACTGATTACATCTTCGCTGCTCAGCTCAGCCAGGCTTCAGTCTGTCTCCTGAACTCTTCGTTCTGATCAGGAAATTCCAGCAGATTCACTTCGGAGTGTAAATCACTTCCAGACCTCAGCAGCCAATCAGAGCGCAGCCTGCAGCCAGGGAGCACAGAGTCCAGTAGAGCACAATAGAGTCCAGCTTGACTCTATTATCAGGTTGGTTCAGCCTCACTTATCAGAGCTGACCCCCCCAAAAGATGTTTTGTATGTGTGTGTGTGTGTGTAATTCTTTATACTTTATACTTACCATTGAACGTCTGTTAAATATATTCTGTTATATTGCAAGTATCACAAATATGTAAATGTTGCAGTGAGGTTAGCCCCCCCCCCCCCCCCCCCCCAAAAGACTGAAATGTAAACGAAAAACATTTTCCATCCATGAAACAGGCGACCAGACTCAGAAAACTTAATTTATTTCAGATTTACAAACTCTGTACAGCAGCTGTGCAGAAACTCAGAGAGAGAAACTTAAACAAGACAGAAAATACTCATCATGTACTACAGAATGACTGAATAACTAAATATGTAAATAACTATCAGTTGGGTGAGTTTTATGTGGCAGCAGAGATTGTATTTAAATTGCATAGACTTGAATGTTTCATGCTCATATTGAACTGTTGAATTCTAAATTTAAACTAATAAATGAATTCAAAAACTGAATTTGTAGCCTAATGCTCAATCTGAAATTGAATGCTAAGAAAATTTTGAATTTGAAATATAGTTATAGTTGGAGGTATATTCAATAACAATCACATTCAAATCACTTTACAAATTCAATGTTTGAATTAATTTAACAAACTGTTAAATATGAGCATGACTAATTCAGATCCCTGCAGTTCAAATCCGACCTGCTGCTGAAGAGAATTCACTTCCACCTGACAAACAGATCGTATGTTTAGATCATACTGAATATTTCACATAAAGATCCCTGCTGATTGGCTGTGTGTAGACCAGTGATCAACACATGACATCACTGCCCCCTGCTGGCCGGAACAACACACTGCAGCAGGAAAACATCTTTCTGAATCCTTCACCTTCACCTTCACCTTCACCTTCACCTTCACCTTCGCATCTGATCTGCTGCTGAATTCTCTCTCTGGTCCAGCTTCAGTTCGGTTCTCAACAGAAGAGGTTTGAGCTTCATGAGGAGCAGGAGCAGACTGATCCAGGGTCAGAAAACACTTCAACACCGTTAGAAAACAGCTGCTGGTGACGTACTTTTAGTTTGTCAATAATAATAAACGCAACAGAAGCACATTGATGAGTTTATCTGTGAGGAGGAGGAGGAGGAGGAGGAGGAGGAGGAGGAGGAGGAGGAGGAGGAGTCTGCAGCTGCTGCCGGTCTGGGAGAACCAGGTTTCATCAGCCTGCTTCATGTGAACAGGAGGTTGCATCAGAAACAGAAACCAGAGGCTGCAGACTTCTTCCTCTTCCACTGAGCGCTAATATATTCATCAAGCTGCTTTTACTCGTTTACTTTATTCAAGATGTTCCAATATCAAGCTAACTTCACTCCGGTCCAGTACAACTCACAGCTGAATGCAGTTCACACCTCTTCTCTGGAGGTGGTTGAAAGGCATTCTGGGAAACGTAGTTCATCACTAACTGCAGTAGAAGCAGGCGAGGCAGGCTGAGGGAAAGGTTCAGCAGAAACCTTCAGAGTGATTGAATCCTGTGTGTGTGTGTGTGTGTGTGTCTGTGTTTGTGTGTGTGTGTGTGTGTGTGTGTGTCTGCGTGTGTGTGTGTGTGTGTGTGTGTGTGTGTGTGTGTCCTCATTTTTTCTCCCTGTCCGTCATCTTCACCATGACGTTATCGTACGGTGAATCCCTCTCTGCCTCCTCTTCCTCTTCCTCCTCCTCTTCCTCCTCTTCTTCTTCGTTGGTGTTTTGTTTGGCAGGAAACGCCCTCTGCGGCGGTTTGGGCACGGCGTAGTCATCGACCCGCGGGTTGTACGGATACTCGTGACCTTTAGGGTCGACTACAGTACCCATAATCCTCCAGGCGTTACCTTTCATCTCCTCCGGATCGTCGTACAGGGAGGTGGGAGGCGTCGACTTTTGTCCAATGGCAGCGCAGCCCTCTGGCTCGTCATAAATGTGTTCCGCCTTCCTATAGGCCGGCCTCGGGGCCTCGGCCCCGCCCTGCAGGGCGCTTCTGATCTGCAACTCGTCGATGCTGTCGTAGAGCGGGTCGGCACCCGGCCCCGCCCCCTCCAGCCCCAGTGCCCGATGGGACTTCATGATGTCCGCCATGACGTTCTTGGCGATGGTGTCGAAGGGGAGCGAGTACTCCGGTTCCTGCGGGGCGAGAGGGTGGGGGCAGGGGGGCGTCGCCCCTCCCCTCTCTCCTCTCTTCTCTCTCTTCCCTTTCTCGGCTCGAGGCAGCGTGATCTGGGAGTAGGTCTGGTCGGGGGCGGGGCTCCCGCTCAGTTTGGGGCTGTGGCGGGGGTTCAGGGTCGGACTGTGGTTCAGGTTCAGGTTGGGGTTCTGGTCTGGCTCGGGGCTGCTGTGCGGCAGAGGGCAGCTGGAAATCGTCTTCACCTGGTTCTTGCGGGGAACAGGAAGTCCTCGAGTGTCCAGAGTCAAACTCTTCACTGCCGTCAACGCTTTATCAAGAGGAGGCTCCAAGCGAGACTGGAGGAGGAGAGAAGTAGATGAGAAGAAGAAGAAGAAGAAGAAGAAGAAGAAGAAGAAGAAGAAGAAGAAGAAGAAGAAGAAGGGGTAGGAGAGGAGAATCGAGGGGAGAAGTGGAGAGGAGAACAAAACAGGACAGAATTTAGAAGGAAAGTGTAGAGGAGGAGAAAGGAGTGGTATAGACGAGGAAGGAAGGGAGAAGATGAGAGGAGAGGAAACGAGGAAGGGAGTGGAAAGGAGAGAGGAGAGGAGAAGTGGAAGGCAGGGAGAAGACGGGACAGGAGAAAAGACGAAAGGGAGGAGAGAGGAGTGCAGAGGAAGAGGAGAAAAACAGAAGAGTTATTAGTTCCTCGTCTCTCTGTGTTTCCTGCTCATGGTTCCGGTTCTCCGGGTTCTCCGGCGGGGTTCCTACCAGCTGCGGGGGGGCGGAGCTCTCTCTGTCCGCGGGGTGGAACAGCTGAAGACCCGGGGCTTCGTTCACCATGCTGTACACTCCTTCTTCTGCCTGGAGACACAAAACAAACCAAACATCAACATCTTGAAAAGTCTTTCAGTCTACAGCGGCGGTTCTCCATCCGGATTCCCAGAGATCTGCTGGTTTCCTGTCCATTTTATTTTAGATTTTTATAAGATGAAGAAAGGACTTTAACTGTTGTTACTGGGGACTCCAGTTCATCTAGGCCTCCTCTGACCTGTGGAGTCCCCCAGGGATCCGTACTCGGGTCGGGGGACTCGGTCGGGGGACTTGGTCGGGGGACTCGGGTCGGGGGACTCGGGTCGGGGGACTCGGGCCAGACTCGGGTCGGGGGACTCGGGTCGGGGGACTCGGGTCGGGGGACTCGGGTCAGGGGGACTCGGGTCGGGGGACTCGGGTCAGACTCGGGTCAGGGGACTCAGTCGGGGGACTCGGGTCAGGGGACTCGGGTCGGGGGACTCGGGTCGGGGGACTCGGTCGGGGGACTCGGGTCAGGGGACTCGGGTCGGGGGACTCGGGTCGGGGGACTCGGTCGGGGGACTCGGGTCAGGGGACTCGGGTCAGGGGACTCGGTCGGGGGACTCGGTCGGGGGACTCGGGTCAGGGGACTCGGGTCGGGGGACTCGGTCGGGGGACTCGGGTCAGGGGACTCGGGTCGGGGGACTCGGGTCGGGGGACTCGGGTCGGGGGACTCGGGCCAGACTCAGGTCGGGGGACTCGGGTCGGGGGACTCGGGTCAGGGGGACTCGGGTCAGGGGGACTCGGGTCGGGGGACTCGGGTCAGACTCGGGTCAGGGAACTCAGTCGGGGGACTCGGGTCAGGGGACTCGGTCAGGGGACTCGGTCGGGGGACTCGGGTCAGGGGACTCGGGTCAGGGGACTCGGTCGGGGGACTCGGTCGGGGGACTCGGGTCAGGGGACTCGGGTCAGGGGACTCGGTCGGGGGACTCGGGTCGGGGGACTCGGGTCGGGGGACTCGGTCGGGGGACTCGGGTCGGGGGACTTCGGCATCATCTTTGAAACAAATTCAATTTAGACACCAAATCAAATTTTATGTTACCTCAGTTGTGCAGTCCTGCTTCTTAAACCGCGTAAAACTTCAACAAAATGTTAACGTTGGTGAAGTTTATTCTACTGTTTGGAGTCTTTCTGGATATTATTAAGTTTTCACAGGTTCTGTCATTTCCACGCTCCCCATTCATTTCCTATGTAAGTGGCAGTGCAATGCATTCTGGTAGCGAAGCAGTGAGTCTCCAGAGGCGGTGCGTCATGTTGGCCGCTCCTCATTTGCATAAAGTTGAGGTCTAGTCTTTACAAACCAGGAGCGTCCGACGAGACTCGCCTCCTCTGAAACTCTCGACCCTCGTGAACAAACTTTTCAACGAGCCGATGCAGATCTAAAATGAATTTGAAATGAAGATTTTCAGAAACAGATTTCGGTGGACTGTTTAGGGTTAGCCGCCATGTTTTTCCAGTTTGAAAACCGGGGACAGAAACGTCCAATCAGGTGCCTTCAGTCCATGGCAGATAAAAGTAACGAGGCTGCAAACCATCCTGTTTATACAGTTACTGTCCAGAGTTTGTAATAAACCAAAATGTTACATCGGAATTTGTGTTCATGTTTAAGGGAAAGAGATCACTCGTCAATCATCATGACTCCGCCTTCGTTATTCGGGTGCCCGCCCATCAAGCGGATCATTGAATAGAGTGGAGATGTAAGATCGAACCTGAGCAGGGGGTTGTGGGAGCTGACAGCGGGGCTGCGGCTGCGGCAGCATCCTGGTCTGGTTCTGGTTCTGCGGGGGGTCCGGACTCTCCGACCCCCCTCCGGAGGTCTGCCGGTGGGGGAAGGCGATGCGCTGCAGGTTGATGGCGGCTTCGACGGCCTGGAACAAAGCGTTTCCCTGCTTGGTGTCGAACTCAAAATTCCCTTCGCCCGAATCACACCTCCGCCCCGCCTCGAAGGAGAAGGTCGACTGGTAGAGGGGGGGGGGGGTAGAGAGAGAGAGAGAGAGTGATGATTAAACTCACACTTTAAAACCTATATAAAGGTTGCAGGTTTGATTCCTTTGCTCACCAAACTACAGCGTCATTTCTTCTGTCTCCATTAAAGGGGAATGCCACCCATTTTAAAGAGTGAATTATTTCATACTGTGTAGGTCGTGTTACCTTCTCACATTCAAGCAATGGAGGTGGACAGGTCAGTCAGTCAGTCAGTCAGTCAGTCAGTCAGTCGGTCAGTCGGTCGGTCAGTTGTCTGTCTGTGTCACCTTGTCCCGTCCGAAGCGGCGCAGGAAGCGGTACGGCCAGGTGAACAGAACTTCTCTTGTCTTCGACTCCAGCAGAAGAAGACCTTCTGCATCCGTCTGCAACACACACACACCCTTCAGCCTGCAGCGGTCCGACGCCTCCGTCCTCCGAACACACACTCTGAAGTCACGCACTGACACACACACACACACACACACACACACACACACACACACACACACACACAGTGATTCAGGTGCACAGTGGATCACATTTTCTTGAATACACTCTTGGTTGCAGTACTGTATGTGCGTTGGACCTACAGACCTACAGTCAGTGGCAGAAACCTCAGTTCTCCTAAAGGAAATAAACAAGTAAAACAGTGTTGGAACTCCCATCAGCCCCCTGGATGTCTGACATGTTAAACACAGTAACACTGACCTGTCCTGAGGGAGACCTGAGGTTAGAGGTCAAGTCATACAAGACACGTGTATGTGAACATTATTAACATGTTGGCTCAGAAGACACGTGAGTGAGGACGCTCTCGATAGCTGTTATGCAATTTCTCCTTCAAGACAGACAGACAGACAGACAGACAGTCAGACAGACAGACAGTCAGACAGACAGACAGTCAGACAGACAGACAGACAGACAGACAGTCAGTCAGTCAGTCAGTCAGTCAGTCAGTCAGTCAGTCAGACAGACAGTCAGTCAGACAGTCAGTCAGTCAGTCAGGCAGACAGTCAGACAGTCAGTCAGACAGTCAGTCAGACAGACAGTCAGTCAGACAGTCAGTCAGTCAGTCAGGCAGACAGTCAGTCAGTCAGTCAGACAGACAGTCAGACAGACAGTCAGTCAGTCAGTCAGTCAGACAGACAGTCAGTCAGACAGTCAGTCAGACAGTCAGACAGACAGTCAGACAGTCAGTCAGACAGTCAGTCAGACAGACAGTCAGTCAGACAGTCAGTCAGTCAGTCAGGCAGACAGTCAGTCAGTCAGTCAGACAGACAGTCAGACAGACAGTCAGTCAGTCAGTCAGTCAGACAGACAGTCAGTCAGACAGACAGACAGTCAGACAGACAGACAGACAGACAGACAGTCAGTCAGTCAGACAGACAGTCAGTCAGTCAGTCAGTCAGACAGACAGTCAGACAGACAGACAGACAGACAGACAGTCAGACAGACAGACAGACAGACAGTCAGTCAGTCAGTCAGACAGACAGTCAGTCAGTCAGTCAGTCAGACAGACAGTCAGTCAGTCAGTCAGACAGACAGTCAGACAGACAGTCAGACAGACAGTCAGTCAGTCAGTCAGTCAGACAGACAGACAGACAGTCAGACAGACAGTCAGACAGACAGACCGGGTCACAGTCTGTTCTGTGTTGTTTCGGTGGTTTTCTGCTGTATGAACAGATGATATTCAGATGATATTCAGATGATATTCAGATGATATTCAGATGATATTCAGATGATATTCAGAAGCTCACCAAGCCTTTCTGTGGATGAAATGTTGCCAGTTTGACTTTGATGTAAATCCCTACTTTACTGTCTGTATACACATGTGTCTGTGTCTGAATGATGTCACACAGAGCCGTCAGGATGATGTCACAGACTGGAGGCGGAGCTTCCTCTGTAGATGTCAGTCAGATGGGCTGGCTGCTGGATTTATTTATTCTATCTATTTATGCATTTTACTAGGAAATAAAATGGTGAACTAGTGAAGATGAAATGGTGTAGACTCAGTCCAGGTTTGGGTTTTGGTTAACCAGTCTGATCTGGTTAGACTGCATTAAGAAACAGTCACTCCGGCTCAGGATGTTGGTTAATACATTTTCCACTTCAGCTAAAATTATCACACTACTTCTGCAAAAACAGCTGCTGCCGAGGCTCACATGATAGAGTGTGTGTGTGTGTGTGTGTGTGTGTCGGGGGGGGGGGGGGGGTGCATAAACTAAGTGATGTTTCTTTCTGCAACACCCTGACCAAGCAGCCGGAGCTGCCGGGGAGTCTGTGTCTTCTCTCCCTGAGGAGTCGAAGCAAAACACCTGCAGGGATTCAGCTCTCACATTACAGACAGAAAGCAGTAGCAGATAAAACTCCAGCTGCTGGCTCTATTATCTCTATAATCTATTTCAGGGCCACAATGGAAATAATTGTCTGTGTGGATTCACTTCAGTCACACAAGCACAGGTCCTGTACAGTTTGGAGCAAACTGTGGAATGTTAAGTTTCACTTGTTTTCACAGCAGGAGACTCTGTGGATTGAGTGGATTTATGTTGAATGTGTTTTTAAGTCACTAAATCGATCAAATGAATGAGCATTTGGAGCCGGGCTCAGCAGCAGAACTGGAGTCTGAGTCGTTGGAGTGGAGAGAAAAGATCAGACAGGAATTTATTTCTGATCCTGCAGCAGGAAACCAGAGAGCTGCAGAGACAAGACACCTGTGTGTGTGTGTGTGTGTGTGTGTGTGTGTGTGTGTGTGTGTGTTTCAGGATGTGGTGTTTATGGAGAACAGTAGCTGCTGGAGCTGCAGACTCTGACCTAATTTACATAACATTTACTACTGTAGTACTAGTACTACAACACTACTACTGTAGTACTGATACTACAACTCCCCTACTGTAGTACTAGTGCGGTGTTATAAGAACTCTACTACTGTAGTACTCATACTATACTGATATAAACTGTATGTATTAGTTCTTAGGCTTTAAAAAGACCAACTTCAGTTCCCAGTACCCCCCCTCTCTCTTACACACACACACACACACACACACACACACACACACACACTACAGAGTTTCTGACCTACTCATATTCACCGCTGACTAAATATAAATCCACACAGTGTGAGCTGCCAATCAGTGCTGCTGTATCAGCAGGTAAAGTAGAAACCAGTAGAACCTCATTAGCCACATCGACACGCCGCGATAGAAACTCTGCGGTTCAGACAGATCAATAAATAATCTACCAGATTCAAAACCACCAGACTCTGCTTCATGAAACCATGCAGCTCAGACTGCAGATCAACATCAACAGAGTCTTCTGTCTCTCCTGCAGTTCACGCTCCTCAGTATATTATATATATAATATATATATTTTAGAGTCTGCAGGTTTTCCTTCCAACCAGAGAAGGAAAACAGTCGACTATCAACAAACGGACTGAAAAAAACGAATGAAATAAATGCTGGCAGATATTTTCATTTTTCCGGTGCTGGTGTTGCAGGTATTTTCCTTCCCTGCTGAGACATTAAGACACATTAGTCAGATGTTGAACTGTTGGGCTGGAAAGATTTTTCCAGCCCAACAGTTCAACATCTGACTAACCGTCCTTCAGCCGGAGGAGACTGAAGTCCTGCAGGCCGCCCGGCGCCGCAGGTTTAGAGAAGTCTGGTTCTGTCTTCTGTCTGCAGAGTGTTATTCAGCAGAAAGAGGAAGTTTGTCCTGTGAAGATAAAGCTGAGGTCGGCCTGCAGCCGGTCACTGCAGCGCTGCAACACCCTGCGACCGCAGCACAGGAACCGGCAGCTCACCGAGTTTCCACTACACAGCGTGGCGTGCTAGCAGCTAGCGGGCTGACTAACTCGGTGTGTGTGAGAGATGCGGGAGATGTGCCAGCTAGCGAAGTCACGCCGCCGCAGGCTGCTAAATATAGAAACGCTGAAAACCTGCTATGGGAAAAGACAGAGAGAGAGGAAGCTACGTTTGGTTGTGGTGAAGCGCTGCTAACGCTACTGGAGTTAAGCTAACATCAAGAGAGAAGTTCTCAGTCTCTCAGAGAATGAAGACTTCAGTCACATGATTCTCAAAACATGTACAGCAGCCTTATTAAAATAAAGTCTGTCGTCGCTTGTGTTGTGTTCTGCAGTCCGCCCCGTCTGTACAC
Source organism: Centroberyx gerrardi (assembly GCF_048128805.1). Lineage (NCBI taxonomy): Eukaryota > Metazoa > Chordata > Actinopteri > Beryciformes > Berycidae > Centroberyx > Centroberyx gerrardi. The sequence goes on along the minus strand of NC_136004.1, from coordinate 33,517,990 downwards.
ACAGACGTTATTATTATTATTATTATTATTATCATTATTATTATTATTATTAAGGTTCAGGGAGCTACGGTTCCTCTCAGCCTCTCAGAGACGTTCAGTTCAAACTGGGACTCTGAAACAGAAAAGGATTCTGGGTTCAAACCTTCACTGTGATCAAGCTGATCTCCGGTCAGCTGCAGTCGATTAGCGACCAGAGAAACTCAGCTGATGATTGGACGCTCAGCAAGCTTTGTCTCCACAGCTGAACTTTTCATCGTCATCGGCAACAGCCAATCAGATTTCAGCTTGACTGATGTGATTTGGTTTCATGAACAACAGTCAAAATGGAGGAGAAGCTGATTCCAGCGTTCAAAGCTTCAGTTCTCGACAACATTTTTTTTAGAAAAACGACAGGAAGAAACGACTCAGAAACAAAGATGGAGAACAGCTGATCCATCGTTGGGTCGAGTGTTTTCTACCTAATTAGCGCTTGCTAGCTAGCTATGTTAACTCATCAGCATGGTGTAACGATATGAAACACCACAGCAGTGAAAAATAAACAATTTATCTGTTGAAAACTTTGTATCTGCAGACCGGAGCCTCTGGCCCCGCCCACAACCCGTCAGTCCGTCTTTTGTCCGTCTTTTGTCCGTCTTTTGTCCGTCTTTTGTGGTGATTTGGACTCTTGTTGGCTTAAGGCTCTGCTACTGCAGCCGTGACAACACTTACGTAAACAGTGGTAACCATGGTAACGACATAAAGGTCATGGCTCGTAGGCTTGCTCATGCCCAGTAGGGTAGATTTCACTGTTTTCCTTTAGTTTCTGCATATCAGATGGGAAACTTTTAGAAGACCAGCTGCAGAAAGCACAGTGCATTATACTGTAGACAGACAGACAGGTAAACAGACAGACAGGTAGACAGACAGACAGGTAGACAGACAGACAGGTAGACAGACAGGTAAACAGTGGTACCTGTCTCTCTGCCACTGTACAGTGAGTTGTACTCCATGCCTTCCTCCTCCTCCACCCTGTTTCCTCTCTGCAGACTGCCTCGCTTCGCCCCGCGCTCCAACCAGCTCATCTGCACACACACACACACACACACACACACACACACACACACACCACACACACACACACACACACACAAAACACACACACACACACACACAAAACACATACACACACAAAACACATACACAAAACACCACAAGACACCTTTCAATGTCTTTTTTTACAAATGAAAACGATCATATTGTCATATTAGAGAAAGATGTCAGGATTTCAGGTTATTTAAGTGATGTCACGACCTCCCAAAAATGACCGTATGACCTCATGCCCCCCCCCCCCCCCCAGAAGCACCAGTCTGGTAAAGTGTTTTTACAGTTCTCTGACTTCCTAAAAAAAACTGCCCTCTCACACCGTAACTCTGCCAGATTAGGGAAGTGATATTCTGACTCAGTTGTCTGTCAGTATATTCTGCTATTTATACAACAACAGCATCAGTATTTAGTTTAAAGGAGGTGAGGAGTTTTACAAGCTGCATCATTCACCATCAGAGAGACTCTGCTGAGGTCAAGAGGACAGAAGAGTCTCTATGATGGAGGAACATGTAGAACTGTGTGTTAGTTAATAAAGTGTAAATCTGTAGAACTGTGTGTTAGTTAATAAAGTGTAAATCTGTAGAACTGTGTGTTAGTTAATAAAGTGTAAATCTGTAGAACTGTGTGTTAGTTAATAAAGTGTAAATCTGTATGAAGCAGCTAGAAGCAGAGAGCAGCTGAGTCAGCTTGTTGTGGTGTGGCTGTAGATCCATTCAGTGACGTTCTCAGTAAAAGTGAATAGTGTGATAAGGTGGATTTGGTTACTGTGACACAGTAAACTGTCTTGTCTTTAGCCCTAGTCTCTACTCCAAAACACTCTGAGTTGTAGCTTGAGAAGAGTCAGCTCAGTTAACCTGAACAAACTGTTAGCTAGCTAACTAGCCGGCAAACACACTGATGTTAATGTGAACACGCTAACGCTAGCTGCTGCTAGCTACGTTAGCTAGTGTGCTAATCGGATGTGTTAACAACAAGACAGTGATGTTAGCTGACCAGATACTATGGTTAGCTAGCTAACAAGCTGACATTATCTAAACACTAAATCAATCAGATGGATCAGTGATGAAATGATCAGTTCAGTCAGAAACAGACAGAAATTAACCGTCTGTTCAATTCTGTTGAGACGGACAATTTGTACATTTACTGTAAAAATCAGCAACTAAATATGTTTTTCCATCCCCAAGTACAGCTGGAAACAGGATCAAAACAAAAAAGGCATCCAAATATATCTGTGTGAATGTGTGTGTGTGTTTGCAGTGCATGTATGTGCTGCATTTGCAGTGTATGTGTGTGTGTGTGTGTGTGTGTGTGTGTGTGTGTGTACCTACAGGGAAGGCTATCTCACACAGTTTGTGTGTCCAGTCGTCCAGCTGTTGTCTGTCAGCAGCGAAGACGTAAATCTTCTCTGTCGTTTCGACCAGGAAGGGTCCGGTGTCTCTGGGACAGCCGTCCATCTCCACCTCCGTCACCCGGATACAGTCAGCCAGACGGATCACCTAGGAGACGGGCATGAGTTGTTATCACCTAGGAGACGGTCACCACGCATTATCACCTAGGAGGCGGTCACCACGCATTATCACCTAGGAGACGGTCACCACGCATTATCACCTGGGAGACGGTCACCACACATTATCACCTAGGAGACGGTCACCACACATTATCACCTAGGAGGCGGTCACCACGCATTATCACCTAGGAGGCGGTCACCACGCATTATCACCTAGGAGACGGTCACCACGCATTATCACCTAGGAGACGGTCACCACGCATTATCACCTGGGAGACAGTCACCACACATTATCACCTGGGAGACAGTCACCACACATTATCACCTAGGAGACAGTCACCACACATCACCTAGGAAACAGTCACCACGCATTATCACCTAGGAGACAGTCACCACACATTATCACCTAGGAGACAGTCACCACACATCACCTAGGAAACAGTCACCACGCATTATCACCTAGGAGACAGTCACCACACATTATCACCTGGGAGACAGTCACCACGCATTATCACCTGGGAGACAGTCACCACACATTATCACCTGGGAGACAGTCACCACACATTATCACCTGGGAGACAGTCACCACACATTATCACCTAGGAGACAGTCACCACACATCACCTAGGAAACAGTCACCACGCATTATCACCTAGGAGACAGTCACCACACATTATCACCTAGGAGACCGTCACCATGCATTATCACCTAGGAGACAGTCACCACACATTATCACCTAGGAGACCGTCACCACGCATCATCACCACATGATGGGGCTGTTTCAAAAACCTTACGGCAGGTTTAGCGTGACGTTAGCGGCGGACTCCGTCACAGTTCGGTGTTTTCTCATTCAGAATGTGAAACACCGACTCAATATTAGCGTTAAAGTTTTCCCTGTTCTCCTGCCCCTTTTGAACATTTGCATATTGTAAAAGTAAATAATGAAAGCAAAAAATACCACCTGCTCTAGTCTGAAAATAAATATAAATTATTACAAAATCAATAGATACAGTTACATTTTGTCCCAGAGCATTAATTATCATTGGAAACATGTGAAAACATATGACTCACACACTGAACTTAAATTATTGATTACCGCTCTGATGGCGATTATAAAAGCCGGTTTCCATCTGATCGGTTTGTCATGGCTGACTCTGCAGCTGCAGCAGGAGGAGGAAGAGGTTTCCTCTGCTGCTCTGACACTTCTGTGCGGTCCGTACGGCCCGGCAGGGGGGCGAGGTGTTAAACATGTCAACATGATTAACATGTTGGTTTTGACTGGCTGCCTCCCGGCCTGCAGCAGATGATAACACAGCGGTGATGTGGCTCCTCACTGAATTCACAGCTGTGGTCAATTTATGAATCAGGAAAAATTACGTCGCAGATTTTGCCCGCCGCTATTCTGTTACTGCAGGTTTTATAAATGAGCCCCATTATCACCTAGGAGATGGTCACCATGTATGATCACCTAGGAGACGGTCACCATGTATGATCGCCTAGGAGACGGTCACCATGCATGATCACCTAGGAGACGGTCACCATGTATGATCACCTAGGAGACCATGTATGATCCTAGGTGATCATACATGGTGACTGTCTCCTTGGTAACTGTTACCAAGGTGAGTAGGTGATCCTATTCACCTTGGTAACAGTTACAGCCGGACAGACAAATCATCTCGGACGGTACAATCTGATGGACACATTGCCTAGGTAATACTTTGTAAGCATCATCACCTAGACAACAGAGCAGATTCATCACCTTGCTAACAGTTACAGTTACCTAGGAACAGTTGTCAAGCATTATCGCCTAGGTAACAGAGTAGAACTGAATAGAAGAAAGTAGAGTAGAGTAGACTCTACCTTCTTGTGCTCCTGCTGTCTGCGGAGCGTTTTGTCGCTCTTCTCCAGAGTTCCTCCTTCTTTACACTCAAAGAACTCCAGACGGGAAATCGAACAGGAACTTTCCCTGTACAGGACGCACCACACCCGCTTCCACTTCTGCACACACACACACACACACACACACACAGACAGACAGGTAGAGTCATTCAAATTAATCAGGTTTAATCTTAGTTTAGTTTTTGATGAGGGATTATTTTGAGAATACTGGATTATTTCAATAAAGTGTACATGAATGACAATTCATATCTCAATCACAATATTTAACAATATTTAGCTTTTGGTTGGGCAATTTTACAGTTGCATTGCAGCCGAGTTCTCCACCATCTGAAAAACAGCTGCTCTGACCAAACCAAGTGATGTTCCTGTCTGGAGGACAGTAGGGAATATTAGAAACTTCTACAGACTGGATCCTCGACCTTGAAAGTTTTTAGAGGTTTTGCATGCTGAACTTTTTCCTAAATGGATCTACAGTGTTAACAGCAGCGTTTACAGTGTTGAAACCTGCGAGCGACAGAAACACTGAGAAGAATTCAGCTGTCGGTTACTGTGAGAGAACAACCTGCTCTGCTGGGTAGGAAGAGAAGCTCATGCTAGTGTTAGTGTTAGTACTAGTGTTAGTACTAGTGTTAGTACTAGTGTTAGTGTTAGTACTAGTGTTAGTACTAGTGTTAGTACTAGTGTTAGTGTTAGTACTAGTGTTAGTACTAGTGTTAGTGTTAGTACTAGTGTTAGTACTAGTGTTAGTACTAGTGTTAGTGTTAGTACTAGTGTTAGTACTAGTACTAGTGTTAGTGTTAGTACTAGTGTTAGTGCTAGTATTAGTGTTAGTACTAGTGTTAGTGCTAGTATTAGTGTTAGTACTAGTGTTAGTACTTGTGTTAGTGTTAGTACTAGTGTTAGTACTAGGGTTAGTACTAGGGTTTACACTAGTAACCTATTAGGGGTCGTACTAGTGTTTGTGTTTTTAGTAATGTTACTACCAGTGTTAGTACTGTTATTAGCACTAGTCTCAGAGTGTTAGGGTTAGTACCAGTGTTAGTTAGTGTTAGCATTAGCTAGTGTTGTGTTTGTACTAGTGTTAGTAGTGGTAATGTTAGTGTTAGTTAGTGTTAGCATTAGCTAGTGTTGTGTTTGTACTAGTGTTAGTAGTGGTAATGTTAGTGTTAGTTAGTGTTAGCATTAGCTAGTGTTGTGTTTGTACTAGTGTTAGTAGTGGTAATGTTAGTGTTAGTTAGTGTTAGCATTAGCTAGTGTTGTGTTTGTACTAGTGTTAGTAGTGGTAATGTTAGTGTTAGTTAGTGTTAGCATTAGCTAGTGTTGTGTTTGTACTAGTGTTAGTAGTGGTAATGTTAGTGTTAGTTAGTGTTAGCATTAGCGTTAGCTGGTGTTCGTACCTTTCCAAACCTCTGCTGTTGCAGGTAGACCATCCCCTGTTTCCTGATGTCCTCCTCCATGACGCCTCTGCAGGTCCTCTCCTCTCTCCTTCTCTCCTCTCCTCTCTCCTCCTCTTCTCCTCTCTCTCTCTCCTCTCTCCTCCTCTTCTCTTCTCTCCTCTCCTCTCCTCTCTCCTCCTCTTCTCTTCTCTCCTCTCCTCTCTCCTTCTCTCCTCTCCTCTCCTTCTCTTACCTCTCTCCTCCTCTTCTTTCTCCTCTCTCCCTCCTTTCTCTGCGACAGATCGCTCTTCTCGCCTCCTTTCCTTGCACTCCTTCTCTTCCTCCTTGTCTTCTCCTTTACTTCCTTCTCTCACCTCCTCTCCTTACCCTCCTCCTACTCCTCCTCTCTGCTTCCTCTTCTCTCTGACAGCTTGCTCCTCTCACCTCCTCTCCTTACTTTCTCCTCCTCTCCTCTCCTCCTCCTCTACTGTCCTTCTCCTCCCCCTTTCTTCCTCTGTCCTTGTGTTTCTGCTCCTCTTTTCTCCTCCTCTGCCTCCTCTCTCCTTCCCCCTCGCTCTCCTCAGCGTTGTCACGGTGCCGTTTCAACTTTTTACAGCCGCAGCGCCCAACTTCTCCTTCCTCCTCTCGTCTCTTTTCACCTCCTCTCTTCTCCTTCCTCCTCTCGTCTCCTTTCACCTCCTCTCGTCTCCTCGTCCTCAGTTTCCCCGGTCGACTCTGTCCAGCCTGGAGAGTTGTAGCGTTTCCTCTTCTGCTCCTGCTGTCTCACCGTTTGACCTCCTCCTCTATTTACTCCTCCTCTTTTCTTTGCTTCACATTACGCCCTGCCTCTTTCCTCTCTCTCTCTCTCTCTGTCTCTCTGTCTCTCTCTCTCTTTCTCTCTCTCTCTCTCTCCCTCTCTCTGTGGTATCAATGTGATGCAGAAAAACGTTGAGTCTGTCACTGCTGCTTCCTGCCTTCCTCACACTCTGTTGCAACTCAGGCAAGTACAAAAGTATGTGTGTGTGCGTGTGTGTGCGTGTGTGTGCGTGTGTTTGCGTGTGTTTGCGTGTGTGTGTGTGTGTGTGTGTGTGTGTGTGTAAACATGCGTAATACATAGCCTACCAACTGCGTCAGCTGCCTCGCTCTGTTAATTCCTCCTGTCCTCCTTCCTCCGTCTGATTCTGAGACTTTATTTAAAATGATCAGCGGCGGAGGGGAAACCCACTGAACCTCACTCCACCTGTTCTATTTGTACAGAATTTACCAGCTTTTTAAGATGCAGGCATGCAAACTGGTTAGGGGTGAAAAAGGTGAGAAGGATGCGTGAGCAGAGAAAAACGCAGACCCGCTAGGGGGGTCCGGGGGTAGGGGAGAGCGGGGTGAGTTGAGACGGTTTTTACTTGAGGCGTCTTTAAAGTGAGGGCATGACAGTAATGTCTCTAACTAAAATATGTACATATATTTCAGGATGTGGTGCATCCCTGGGAATAATCACTTTGGATCTAAAATAAACAGTTTTCAAAATATGACTTTCCAAAAAAAAGTGGTCTCTTGGCTCAACTTGCCCCCGATGAGGGGTAAGTTGAGCCTAGGGAGAGGATAAGTTGAGCCACATGGGGGTAAATTGTGCCATTGATTATGTTGAAGTTAAAGTGAACATTTTCACCTCATATAATGCTATATCAAAGCAAGACAAATTCAATACCAAATGACTTCTTAAAGGTTTTATTTAAAGTTTACAACTTCAAAGGCCAATTTTCTTCAACAAGGCCTATTTAAAATTTTCAGAACAAAATCAAGTTGAAAATGAAGAACAAAATCGACTGCAGTTCTCCTCACAGACCCGGGCTGCTCAGCATCCCACCTGTCAGTGCTGAGGGGAACATGAACTTCTGCTCCCCTCTGGCTGTTCCACCCAGTTTTTGCGGTTTGGGTTGTTTCTTGAGCACATCACCTCTAGGCATGAGTCCTTCATCATTCTCTTTGAATGTGAAGGTGAACTTTCCATCCACAGAACAGCGGACAGAACAGTTGAGCCACTGGCTCAACTTCCCCCAGGCTGTTTGGCTCAAATTACCCCACCCCCGCCATTTTAACAAACTTGTATCATCCAGCAGTTCAGAGCTAACGTCATGCTAACAGTATAGCCTCATGTTGTAACTTCCTAAAGCACTAACACACGTGGGAGATTTTTTCAAACTTGTCTGTAATTGTTCAGACACAAGAATCATGATTCCTTGAACATAAAAAAATCACTTTGAACGGCAAAAAACAGTTTTTTGAACTTAAATGTGTTTACCACTTACTCCATGGGCCTCTCTCCATCACAGGGTGAGTAAAATGGATGGCTCTTCAAAAATGTGTGGTCACATGACCAATTTTGTCTATGGTTGCCTAGAAACAAGGGGTGGCTCAACTTCCCCACAGGCTCAAATCACCCCGCTCTCCCCTATGCTCCCCGGAGATTTTTTTTTGAAAAATAAGCTGCTAAATGCTAATTTCTGATCACTTTTAGGATTACTCTGGTGCTGGTCACAAGCTAACAGAATTACAAAATTGAGCAAATTAAAGTACAAAGTGTTAATTTATTAAGTGCAAATGTACCTTTACATATGATATGCTCACATTTACAAAGAAAATTAACAAAGGGCAGCCCCACCAGGTACACAAGTAATTACAATTATACCAGTGTTGCCAACTTGTTTCCAAGGAAAGTAACTATTGTCTGCTCAAAAAGTCGCTAGAAGTCGCCGGATGACGTCATATGCTAATTTGCATATCAATATATAACCTACAGTCTCCGCTCGCAGCGGAGACTGTAGTGGGAAGCGCTGTGTGGGAAGCGCTGTGATCATCAGACCTCTCTGGATGACAAGCAAGTAGAGAAAACCGGCATCAGCCGAACCAATTTATTGGTTGTTGACAGTCGATGCGCGCGCATCCAAACGCGCATCCACAGCATCAGATGTTCACGCACCATTGTCTTTCTATGGAAGTCGCTTTGAGTAGGCAGGCTCTCGACCCCCCCCCCCCCCCCCCCCCCCCCAAAAACAATTTCTCATCGGATCACGAATCACATAAGTGGCCTATTTTGGATTCAAAACGGCAAATTTCGCCGAAAGGTGACAAGTTTGCATGCCTGAAGATGCCATAAATCTTTATAGAGGCTTTCACTTGTCATAAACACCCTCTGGCGGCCATCTTGGAGGTCCTCAGCTCTGTGAACAGCTGACTGTGTTTCTGTCGTCTCAACAGAACTGAACAGACGGTTAATTTCTGTCTGTTTCTGACTGAACTGATCATTTCATCACTGATCCATCTGATTGATTTAGTGTTAAATGTTAGCTTGTTAGCTAGCTAACCTCAGCTAACAACGCATCTGATTTCTGTCATTTCTGTCCCTTATGGGTTTCCCTCCCCCTCTGTCAGTATGGAGGTTCCTTCATATCAGCAATCTAAAAAGCATGGCTTTTATTTTGAAATATGTTGTAGGAAGCATCAACACATCTCACATGGCTTAATTTCACAAAAATCCATTAAGTATTATTTACACAAACTACAAAATTAGTTACTGAACTACACTACCCAGCATGCTTTTAGTTAGCTGGAATGTTCCATCTCCTGCTAAGGGAACAAGCTCCAAAAAAATAGCAAATAGCAAAATGTGTTCAGTTCCTCATGAGGCTGAACTCAGACTTTAGTGAATCCAGACTGCATCTGAACAGGTGAAAACCTGCTGAGACGGTCTGCTGCTGCTGGAGGATCAGCTGCTTCAGTCTGGAGGATCAGCTGCTTCAGTCTGGAGGATCAGCTGCTTCAGTCTGGAGGAGCTGCTTCAGTCTGGAGGATCAGCTGCTTCAGTCTGGAGGAGCTGCTTCAGTCTGGAGGATCAGCTGCTCCAGTCTGTAGGAGCTGCTCCAGTCTGGAGGATCAGTTGCTTCAGTCTGGAGGAGCTGCTTCAGTCTGGAGGATCAGCTGCTTCAGTCTGGAGGAGCTGCTCCAGTCTGGAGGATCAGCTGCTTCAGTCTGGAGGAGCTGCTTCAGTCTGGAGGATCAGCTGCTTCAGTCTGGAGGAGCTGCTCCAGTCTGGAGGATCAGTTGCTTCAGTCTGGAGGAGCTGCTTCAGTCTGGAGGATCAGCTGCTTCAGTCTGGAGGAGCTGCTCCAGTCTGTAGGAGCTGCTTCAGTCTGGAGGATCAGCTGCTTCAGTCTGGAGGAGCTGCTTCAGTCTGGAGGATCAGCTGCTTCAGTCTGGAGGAGCTGCTTCAGTCTGGAGGAGCTGCTTCAGTCTGTAGGAGCTGCTCCAGTCTGGAGGATCAGCTGCTTCAGTCTGGAGGAGCTGCTTCAGTCTGTAGGAGCTGCTCCAGTCTGGAGGAGCTGCTTCAGTCTGGAGGATCAGCTGCTGGTCCAACCCCCGTCGCGCTGTAGACCAGCAGGTTCAGGTGTTACAGGCAGTGTGACCAGGGAACAGTGTAAACTACAGTCACATCCATATTGTTCTGTGTATTTCCGTATGAGTTGTATGTGTATCAGTCTCTCATACTCTAAAAGTGAAGTATGTGTCAGGTTGGTTTGGGAGGACGTTAGTCGATGTGTCGCTGGTTCGATCCCCAGTACCCACAATGCCACAGTGCTGCTGAGCAAGGCAGCTAACACGTTGACCAGGCTGAAACGAGCTAACATGAGCTACTAACCAAAGACTTGGTTATAATGTCACTGTGTGTGTGTGTGTGTGTGTGTGTGTGTGTGTGTGTGTGTGTTTGTCTTTATCACATCGTGTGGACCAACACCTGACAGCACACTCACAGCGTGTGGACCAAAATTTTTGTGGGGACCAAAAACCTGGTCCCCACAAAAATAACCTCAATTTCAGTGAAAAGAAGGTCAAGGAAATGCCCTGTGAAGTTTTCAGGGGTTGCCCCACAATGCACAAAAACCAACGGTTTGTGCTTAGGTGTGCTTAGGAGGGGTAACTCAGTACTGGCCCCTAGTGGGAGAGGATGGTACAGCCTCAACACACACTTTTCAATTCCAAACACACACTGTGCTCATGTGCGCATGTGCAAGCAGCCAACCTCCATGTAGGCTAACTATAACTTGATTAGCTGCTAACGCTAAGCTAATTTTAAGGTAACTGAACCAATTAACTGCAAACACAGGCTAATTACTATGATCAGCGCTGAATAATGGTTAAATTATGTTTATGTTTATTGTTTTATTGCTTATTGAAATGTTTATTGTAAATGCAGTAATGTCCATAATATTCACATATAAAATAAATGATGTTTGCCTCCCTAAACTTTTAATAGTTGACCAGTATAATAAGTATAAGTATAAGATAAATAATAATATTTATCTTTATCTATCGCGCTGATCGGCTCATCTGACGCTCCGTTTGCGAGGGGTGGGGGCATCGCTCACTCACCCCGAAATTGTCCCGGTCCTCCCGATGGCCAGTCCACCACTGCTATCGATAAATAAATAGTCTTATTTGTACAGGTATGAAATGGACAGATTGGGTGGCCTCGATTGGTGTGTAGTGCCATGCCTGGTGGGCGGACTTGTGGAGTGTTATGTATGACAGCGTGACCACCCTTATAGGACGTGCTCACTATACAAAACAAGCGCTCCTTGACTCGACACACGGACGGAGGAGACTTCGACGGCATTTTGGTGTCTGCACATGGCAGTGAGACTGGTGTTAATAAAAAGGTAAGTTATGCCTACATGACATTAAGATTTATTTCAGTGCACTGAGCCGATTTGATATGATTTAAATGCAGCATGTGGTCAAATCATGAAGAAACGTTTTTTTACCTGGTAAAAGCTCACATTTACCTGAACATGAGTCAGATAGCTTAAGTTAACATTAAAATATTGAAATAAACATGATAATTTCTTACAAATAACATGAGTAGTTCTGTTTAAAAAAAGTTAAAAAGCAACAAAGTTTGCGCATTGCATATTCTTTACTCTTGGGGGATAACGTTAGCTACCTGAAGAATAAATAACGTTAGCTACCTAACGTTAGCGAAGTAGCTAGCTAGCGGGATAGCTTAGTTAGCTAGCTAGCTAACTAGCTAGTTAGCTCCCGTGTGTCCGCCATTTAATACTTTGTCGCGCTGATTACATCATATTCATTGGACAAACACTCCAGTGGTCTAGATTTGGTTGTCTAACATAACTAAAACTGCACTGTATTTAATTATAGGATTTTCAATGGCTGCAAGGAGAAGAAGGAAACCACCATTTCAGGATGCAGAAGAACATGCTGTCAAGGTCCTGGACAAGACAGCAGACTTGGACGTGCAATACATTAACTCTTTTAAAGGTGTGTGTGTGTGTGTGTTTATATTCTACATTGTTGTTCTAGCAGAACTTACCTCTTACTTGTACCCAGGGGTTTAGTAAAGAAAAGAAATGGAAAGTTGCATAGAAATGGCATTGCGTTTTGTTCTCCCATCCTCAACACTAGGGCATGACATTAGTTCTGGTCTGGTGGCCTGATTGGATGCGGATGCACAAACCAAAGCTAGAAAATTATTATTCACTTTTTGGGGGTTATTGTAGTTATAACCTTTATTAATCCTTTCATGTGGTTATTGATGTCTTATGAAAAAAATAGCTCCTGCATATGCAGCTTTTAGGGATACTAAAAAATAACATAACTGTAAAGCTTTCAACAGTGTAATGGTATCTGTGTGTGCACTAGGTCGAGGGGTGTTTGCCAAGGCCCATTTCAGAAAAGGAGACTTTGTGGTGGAGTACAGAGGGGAATTAATAAATTCTGAAGAATCTCTAAGGAGGAGGAGGGCATATCACAGTAGATGTGTTGTTTTCATGTTTGACTTCTACTGGCAAGAAAAAACATGGTGGTAAGGCTTAGATTGAATTTTACATTTCTGAACAATTGAGTTTTTTTCATGTCTCAAACAAATGTGTGATAATTAAATGGTCATTTAGTTAGCAACTATAGCCATCAGTAAGTAGCCTGTGTTGTGTATCTGAAGTTCTCTTTTTAAGGACTGATGGTAAATTACAATCAGTGATTTAATTTTATGAAGCCTAATCAGTGATTTGTTACCTTTCTGAAGTGTTGATGCAGCTCGAGAAGATGGCAGCCTTGGACGACTAGTTAATGATGACCACAAGCATCCAAACTGCAAAATGAAGAGGGTCATAACAAAAGGCAAACCACACCTCTGTCTATTTGCTTTGAGGGACATTAATGCAGGAGAAGAGATAACGTATGACTATGGTGGAACTGATTGGCCTTGGAGGAAACAGGTTTGTCAAAAATGAATTTTTGAAACTGCTTATGGTTATTATTCTTAATGCTGACCATCTACTCAATAATAATGTTGAACTCATTCTTCAGGTTGAAGGACAGCGGAATGCCACTGAGTCTTTCGAGGCTGACATCTCCAGAACAACAGAGCAGACTCCTGAGAGATCTTCATCCTCCAAGATGCAGGTACAAATTTTTGTCTGAATTTCTTTTCCTGTCTTTCACTGGTTCTTACTTTAGTTTTGAAGCCTCTTCTCTTTAATTACTTGTTGAAGTTTTAGTCAAATCTGTGCAATGTTTGCACTTGGAAGTCAATTTTAGTTTTGTCTACATCAGTGTAACTCTGAAGTCAACGTAAGCTATTAAGCACATTCTGGTTTTTGTGATTTAATGGGGTCCGACCAGTCTTTGGTTGTGACCACTCCCTCTCATACAAGCACACCTGTCAGGTCTCGTGTCATTGTGGGGTCCACGCTAACTAAATAATATTGTAGACATTGAGTTACAGTAATGTCTCTTTTCTGTCCATAAACTTAAAAAAAATACATGTATGACATGTGTCAGTGAACTTGAGCTCAGTTTGCTTTCTCCCAGTCATACCAGCTGTTGGTCACAGGTAAATTCAGTCCTGCCAGACTTCACCTTTACTTGTTCTCAGGTTACAGCAGTCCTATAGCAGGCAACATGCGTATGACAGAAATCACAGCCAACTTGAACCTATCAATAGTAACTTAGATTTTGAGTCAGATACAGGAAACGTGTAAACAATGCCACCACATGCATTTCTCCTTGTCTCTCACATGTGCTTATATTATGTTTGAATTGAAATAATGTTACTGCTGACCATCTACTCAATAATAATGTTGAACTCATTCTTCAGGTTGAAGGACAGCGGAATGCCACTGAGTCTTTCGAGGCTGACATCTCCAGAACAACAGAGCAGACTCCTGAGAGATCTTCATCCTCCAAGATGCAGGTACTAATTTTTGTCTGAATTTCTTTTCCTGTCTTTCACTGGTTCTTACTTAAGTTTTGAAGCCTCTTCTCTTTAATTACTTGTTGGAGTTTTAGTCAAATCTGTGCAATGTTTGCACTTGGAAGTCAATTTTAGTTTTGTCTACATCAGTGTAACTCTGAAGTCAACGTAAGCTATTAAGCACATTCTGGTTTTTGTGATTTAATGGGGTCCGACCAGTCTTTGGTTGTGACCACTCCCTCTCATACAAGCACACCTGTCAGGTCTCGTGTCATTGTGGGGTCCACGCTAACTAAATAATATTGTAGACATTGAGTTACAGTAATGTCTCTTTTCTGTCCATAAACTTAAAAAAAATACATGTATGACATGTGTCATTGAACTTGAGCTCAGTTTGCTTTCTCCCAGTCATACCAGCTGTTGGTCACAGGTAAATTCAGTCCTGCCAGACTTCACCTTTACTTGTTCTCAGGTTACAGCAGTCCTATAGCAGGCAACATGCGTATGACAGAAATCACAGCCAACTTGACCCTATCAATAGTAACTTAGATTTTGAGTCAGATACAGGAAACGTGTAAACAATGCCACCACATGCATTTCTCCTTGTCTCTCACATGTGCTTATATTATGTTTGAATTGAAATAATGTTACTGCTGACCATCTACTCAATAATAATGTTGAACTCATTCTTCAGGTTGAAGGACAGTGGAATGCCACTGAGTCTTTCGAGGCTGACATCTCCAGAACAACAGAGCAGACTCCTGAGAGATCTTCATCCTCCAAGATGCAGGTACTAATTTTTGTCTGAATTTCTTTTCCTGTCTTTCACTGGTTCTTACTTAAGTTTTGAAGCCTCTTCTCTTTAATTACTTGTTGGAGTTTTAGTCAAATCTGTGCAATGTTTGCACTTGGAAGTCAATTTTAGTTTTGTCTACATCAGTGTAACTCTGAAGTCAACGTAAGCTATTAAGCACATTCTGGTTTTTGTGATTTAATGGGGTCCGACCAGTCTTTGGTTGTGACCACTCCCTCTCATACAAGCACACCTGTCAGGTCTCGTGTCATTGTGGGGTCCACGCTAACTAAATAATATTGTAGACATTGAGTTACAGTAATGTCTCTTTTCTGTCCATAAACTTAAAAAAAATACATGTATGACATGTGTCATTGAACTTGAGCTCAGTTTGCTTTCTCCCAGTCATACCAGCTGTTGGTCACAGGTAAATTCAGTCCTGCCAGACTTCACCTTTACTTGTTCTCAGGTTACAGCAGTCCTATAGCAGGCAACATGCGTATGACAGAAATCACAGCCAACTTGACCCTATCAATAGTAACTTAGATTTTGAGTCAGATACAGGAAACGTGTAAACAATGCCACCACATGCATTTCTCCTTGTCTCTCACATGTGCTTATATTATGTTTGAATTGAAATAATGTTACTGCTGACCATCTACTCAATAATAATGTTGAACTCATTCTTCAGGTTGAAGGACAGTGGAATGCCACTGAGTCTTTCGAGGCTGACATCTCCAGAACAACAGAGCAGACTCCTGAGAGATCTTCATCCTCCAAGATGCAGGTACTAATTTTTGTCTGAATTTCTTTTCCTGTCTTTCACTGGTTCTTACTTTAGTTTTGAAGCCTCTTCTGTTTAATTACTTGTTGGAGTTTTAGTCAAATCTGTGCAATGTTTGCACTTGGAAGTCAATTTTAGTTTTGTCTACATCAGTGTAACTCTGAAGTCAACGTAAGCTATTAAGCACATTCTGGTTTTTGTGATTTAATGGGGTCCGACCAGTCTATGGTTGTGACCACTCCCCCTCATACAAGCACACCTGTCAGGTCTCTTGTCATTGTGGGGTCCACGCTAACTAAATAATATTGTAGACATTGAATTACAGTAATGTCTCTTTTCTGTCCATAAACTTAAAAAAAATACATGTATGACATGTGTCATTGAACTTGAGCTCAGTTTGCTTTCTCCCAGTCATACCAGCTGTTGGTCACAGGTAAATTCAGTCCTGCCAGACTTCACCTTTACTTGTTCTCAGGTTACAGCAGTCCTATAGCAGGCAACATGCGTATGACAGAAATCACAGCCAACTTGAACCTATCAATAGTAACTTAGATTTTGAGTCAGATACATGAAACGTGTAAATAATACCAGTCATACCAGCTGTTGGTCACAGGTACATTCAGTTCTGCCAGTTAAGTATAAGCCAAATTAATTTCTTATCTGGACACTAAGGTAATGTTTGCTGAAATTGTATTTTGCAGTTTTATGTGAGTAATTATCTATAAATCTGTCATTGCCAGCTTTAATAGCAATTCTTAAGAAAAGTAATATCTTCGCTATATATTTAAATCAATTTAATGCCACCATGATGAAGTTAATCTCACTTTTTTTTAAAAATATGAAAATGTCTTGGTGATTCCAAAGTTTTTTAAATGCCAGTTTATGTACATATGTATACGTTTGTGTATGTGTGTTGTCATTCATATATTATTTCTTCACTATTTCTTTGATCTTCTATAGGGCTCAGATGAACCAGAACCCCTTCCTCCAACGAACAATGTTGGAATGAAGCCTTCCCTTGTAGACGACACAGATTCTGACGAATCTCAGAGTCCATGCACGAGTCCCACCCAGTTTAATTCAAGCTGCCAGGTATTGTGATGTTAATACATTTTTTGAGCATTTACTTGTGTTCTTTTTGTACATTGGTACAAATGCAAATTACATATCTTTTGGACCCTCTAGACATGGAGTCTGACTTCTGAGTCTCAACTTAGCCTCACCGACCAGGACAGAGATTCTATTCCAAGGTTGAGGAGGACCAAAAGCATACAGGTAAGCAACACACACAATGTAGAGATTAATGCATGTGCTTAACATTTCTTTACTGATAGTTTGCATCTTGTGTTAAGTAAACTGTGCATAGCAAATGTTTAATCAGTGTGCTGACTTTAATTGAATTTACTTTTTCTTTTCTGAAGATGAACAGACAGATTGATTTTGATTCAGATGAGCTTTTTGACCTCACCTCAGACGACAGTGGAGAGGAATATATTCCTAAGAGTAGTGAGGATTCTGATGGTACAGACACAAGCGAAGCTATTGACCCATTCGACCAGAAAAAGAGCATGCTCAGATTTCCAAACTTAGGGAAGATGGCTGACGTCAGAGATGGATGTCTCTCACTGACAGAACTGAACAATGCCTCTTCAAAGCAAATGCGCAACAGAGGGCGCTCACCTTCAAGAAAAGGAAACAACTCTGGTATGAGACGTAAAAGGCGATGTTTAAGCAGTGTATCCTGTCCTACAACACGAACAAGTAGTGGTCACTCAACAAAACAGTGTGGAGGGGGAGACACTGGAGCCCTGTTAGAAAACTCAACACCTGATCCGGAGCAAAATCTTCCTGACAGTGCCTCTTCCCTCCTTACAGTAGATGGAGTGGCTGATGGTTCACTTTCCATACCTGCTGTCTGTAAAAAGAAGAATGGGTCAAGAATGTACAACAAAAAGCAATATTGTTTGTACTGTAAGTTGGGACTTGTAAAAATGGCAAGGCATTTGGAGCGTGCTCATCACAATAAGCCAGAGGTTGCACAGGCTCTGTCCTTCCCAAAAGGCTCCAAAGAAAGACGACTGCATATGGAACATTTGAGAAATAGGGGCAACTTTGCACACAATGTTGAGGTATTAAATACTGGTGTTGGAAATCTTGTTCCTCGCAAGCAACCAAAACAGGATTCTCAAGCACAGAATTTCCTGCATTGTGTATATTGCCAAGGCTTCTTCACAAAGAAAATCCTTTGGAGGCACATGAAGATCTGCAAGTTCAAGCCTGGTGTTTCACAAAAACATGGCAAAACACGTGTCCAGGCCCTCTGCGCATTTGCTGTACCTCCACCACCTGGTGTCATGGTAGAATTTTGGAAGCTGCTAAACAACATGGTTCAAGATGAAGTATATTCTGTAGTCAAATCTGATGTCTGTATCATGGAGTATGGTGAGCATCTGTATAACAGGCTTGGATATGATGTTGGCAAACATGAATACATTCGTCAGAAATTGAGAGAGCTGGGAAGGCTTCTGATATGCTCAAGGAAAACCACTCCCTTGAAGACCATTCAAGATCACATCAAACCTGCCAATTTTATGCATGTTGTGCAAGCAGTGAAACACCTGGCAGGCTATGACAGTGAAACCAAAGCATACAGGTGCCCAAGTCTAGCTCTCAAAATTGGACACAGCTTGACAAAGATTTCAATGCTTGCTGAAAGCCGTGCAAATGTACAGAGCAACTACAGTGCAGCAAAAGATGCTCGTACATTCCGCAGAGTGTATGAATCTAGATGGAATGAAATGATATCGGCTGCATCACTAAGAACACTTCAGGAGTCCAAGTGGAATACTCCTCTGTTGCTTCCATTCACAAAAGATGTCCAGACTCTCCATTCCTATTTAGATGTGCAACAACAAGATTTTCACAGTAAATTGTCCACAGAGACATCCCCCCAGACATGGACACAGCTGGCAAAGGTAATTTTGACACAAGTCATTTTGTTCAACCGACGAAGAGCTGGGGAGGTGTCCAAAATTCCCCTTTCTGCTTATTTATCTCAAAATCCATCAGACCCACAGGAAGATGTGAATGAAGCCCTCTCAGATCTAGAGAAGAAACTCTGTCAGCATTTCAGGAGGATAGAGATAAGAGGAAAAAGGGGAAGAAAAGTTCCTGTGCTTTTGACCCCAGCAATGCAGAAAACATTGGATCTGCTCGTCAGCAAACGGCAGGAAAGTGGGGTTCCTCTGGAGAACATATACTTATTTGCAAGACCATCCGCTTTGACCTGCTACCGTGGGTCTGATTGCCTTCGACACTTTGCCAAGGTCTGTGGTGCAAAAACTCCTGAAAGTCTCACTTCTACAAAACTACGCAAACAAACAGGAACCCTGTCTCAAGTTCTCAACCTCAGTAATACAGAGCTGGATCAGTTAGCTGATTTTCTTGGCCATGATATTAGAGTGCACCGGCAGTTCTACAGACTTCCTGAGGGCACCCTCCAACTTGCTAAAATTAGCAAACTTCTCATGGCTCTGGACCAGGGACGCATGGCAGAATTCAAGGGCAAGACCCTGGATGACATCAGAATTGATCCCGATGGTACTAATTTAATTGTTCTACACAGATTTCTACATAAAAGAAAATCTGCTTATCTAAAGTGATTAAACAATAGTTATGTCTCATACATGTTTTTCTTAGGCATTATTGGAGCGTGTCAGGATAAAATGAATTGCATTCTGCTTTCACTAACAGTCATTCTCCTCCCTCCCCTCTTCCAACCCTTCACAGATAATGTGCACCTGGACAGCGACCCTGAGGCAGTGTGTGAGTCAGACTCAGAAGGTAAGTATTTTCATATGGTCCTAAATCTTACCATGCTTATGTATTCAAGGATAACCACAAAATTGTCCATTTACTATATGGATGTTCCGATCAAGGCTTTTTTTCCCTTTAATATTATCTGCTGATATTGAGTCCAATCTGATACTTATATTTACCTAAATATTGATTTAATATGTATCTGAAACATTGAAATAACATCTGTAGATACTAAATCTGACACACCTTATTGTTCACGAGCTACTTGATCCAAATACTGAAGGTCCTGGTTCAAAAAGCTTAAGTTGATAAACTTAAATTACTGATATGATATAAATGAGTGATTAACTTGGGGAATGCCAAATTGACATGACACGATCAGCTATATCGAAAACATCTCACACGTTGTTGGAACTACAGAAACACTCAGTCCACTCTGACTGTACAGTGGTGTTTCAGAGTGGAGCTACTTCACAAAATAATCTTTGGTTGAGTGCCAGAACTCAGTCACTCACCAGTAACCTTGTGAGGCAGCTGGATTCGCGAGAGCGAGAATCCATCTTGCCAGGCTTCAATCTATGCGCTTGTGGCCGAACCACAGTGGTTCGGACCAATCAGCGTGCTTGCTAGCTTTCAAAGTTCCTCAGACTGCGGCTTGTTGTTGTGTTTCCTCTTCGGCTGATCTTCGGATTGGTTGTAGTTAGGTGATAGACAGATGGTTCATCCAATCACCTGCCAGGTATTTTTTGAAAGTGCCTGCCCTTTTCCAAACAGTTTCAAAGGACGACTTCCCAGATGGTTCTGTGTAACAAACCATCAGGTTAACTCACCGGTGCGCCCAAAGAATTTTTCACATTCACACACTGTAGTTTTCACTTTCATATGCAGTGAAATGTTGTACTGTACAGCGCAGCTGTTGTAAAGAAGAGCAGTGTTGCAACACTAGCAGACTGAGGTGGACAAAACACAGTAGAGTACAGTAAAGAAACACACTAGAGTACAGTTAAGAAAGGATCAGATTTTGATCGGCTTTATTTTAGCCGGTGCCGATCCATTAAAAAATGCCCGGATTGGCCCTGATACCGATACTTAGGATTGTCTCAGGACAGCTCTAATTTACTGTCGTATGACTAATACTTCATAATTGCTATTTTTTTGTAATTTGTTTTCTTCTGGTTTTCAGAGAGTCAGGTGTCATCTAGTCAGAGGGAAGAGAATGAGACAACAGTGCCAGATGTGAGTCATAGCGATGCAGCACCACAGCAGGGCACCATGACACCTCCACAAGCCATCATCATCAGCCGTCATCGCAAGTCACGAAAAAGGGAAAAAGGTAAAGTTTTTAGATATTTTAATTTTATTTTGAAATTTACATTTTGAACAAAATGCACTTCCTCTATTTGATATCAAACTTTGTTACTGTATGCTCTTTCAAGATTGACTGCTCAAAAATGTAATGTTTGAGTGCCACATTCTTTGTTTGTGTTAATTGCTGTACAGGTCGCCAACCTTTCAAGAGAAGGATGTGGGAGGAAGAAGAGATCCTTGCAGTCGAGAAGCACATGATATCCTTCATCACTTCATGCCGTGTTCCGGGGAAAAGTGACTGTGATAACTGCCTTGAACTGGAGAAAGTATCACTTAAAAACAGAAATTGGCTGGCCATTAAATTCTACATTAAGAATCGAATCACAGCTCTCAAGAACAAAGTTTAAAACTGTCCTGTTGGCACCTGTTATGCTTGTTGTGTCGCATGTTTACAAGGTCCCCTCGGGTCATAATCAAGGCCTTGAAAGTTTTTGAAAATAGGCATAAATAGACAGGGGTCATTGGAAGTGCTTGAATTTATATATTTGTGTTAGAGAAGGCAAGAGACCACATAGTCTGCCATCACTGTAACACAGCACAGCAGACAAATTCTCAGTGTTGTAACAGTAATTAACCTTGATCTATGTCCGTGGGAACCCTGTGTTTTGTTCATTTAACTAAGAAGTTCTCAAATGTAGAATGTTGTCTACACTCAAGTAGCTGTGCAAGAAGTTGAAAAAATAAGTAAAAATACTGAAATTGGTAAAATGTGACAGCGTCTGGTGTTTTCGTTCCCAAAAAGGGCAAGGTCATTTTTCAGTTTTTTACAGATTATGAAAGTGCAGATTATTGTAAGCTTTCAAATGATGTCATACATTGAAATCTGAAAATATTTGAAGAAGATATGCTTATTTGAATGCTGGTACACCTAAAATCAAGTAGCAGAGAAAATCCCCCTCAAAGATCTAGAGCTTTTTCACAGTTCTCACAGGCAGGTAATGGGTGGGAACAATAGCTGGTTAACTCCACCCCTAACCACTCCCCCACTACATTTACATGTAGGGCATTTAGCAGACGCTTTTGTCCAAAGCGACTTACAGTAAGTACATTTGTCAGAAAAAGATGAAACAACAATATCGCTGTCGGTACAGTAAGGATGTCAATAGAACAAGTTTCAAGCACTCATAATTGCTAGGTTAACCTATTGCTGGTATACAACAAAGATAGCTAGGGTAAGATGCTACACGAGTGGTTGAGTCCCAACTTGGTTGTGGTCCCAACATGGGACTTGTGTCCTGTAATAATGCTGACCTTAATGGTGATACCTTTGTCTGCGTTTAATACTAGGTTTCATATGGTAGCATTGAAATTGTAATAATCACAAACAAGCTCAGACATCCTGGAGAAAGGGACCTATTTTCTGACCGAAGGAGAGTGGAAACAGTTCACTAATGAAAGGGACACTTCTGGTGCACTACATCCGTGCAGGTGTCACAGCATGTTGACTAATAATATAATACTCTACTGGCCTAAATATTTATTTAAACCTGATCAGTACTCAGAAATGGAATGTAATTGTGTTGTACAATGAGTTAACAGAACCTAGATTTTGCCAGAAATTAAGCTCCAGCAAATATCTTGGCACTCACCAGTCATAAGCGTTAAGTGGCTCTACAAAGTAAGTTTAACCTGAATGTGTGTTAAGTGGTACTCAGGAAGACAGAAAAGCCAGATAGTGTGTATATGCTGACCCCACTAATAACTAAATACCTGACAAGTCCCCAGAAAGTGTGGTCTAGTCAGGTCACGGAACTCTACTTTGTCTGATTGATAATTTGAAGTGACATCTCTGTTTATGCCCGCTCCAGTATACTGCCTGATTTTTTTCAGTGCTGTA
>NC_136004.1:33489221-33495061 GCF_048128805.1 Centroberyx gerrardi | reverse complement strand
TCCCCTCTCCTCTCTCTCCTCTCCTCTCCTCTCCTCTCCTCCTCTCCTCTCAGTTTAACATGTAGTTTCTCCTCCAGACAGAGGAGGTGCTGTCTTGTCCAGTCTGGTTGAACATTACCTGGACTCCTCCTCCTCTCAGGCGGCGCTCCTCCTCTCCTCTGTCAGAGAGCCGCATCACAAGGTGTGTGTGTGTGTGTGTGTGTGTGTGTGTGTGTGTGTAACCAGTAAGCAGCAGTGTAATGCATTACTGTTTGAATATCAGTAATAATATCACAGTTACTGATGAATAAACTCAGCTGTTGTTTTGTCTGTCAGACTGAAGCTGAATTCTCTAACTAACATTTTCTCCTCCATCTGATTCATTTTCTTCACAACTCACTGAGCTGCTGACAGGAGGAATGAAGAAAAGTTTCTTCCTCTGCTGGAAGTTTTCTCTGCTTTGATCTCCTCAGTTAAAGACGACAGGAACATCCACGCTGTTTGCTTTCCTGAAGCTCATCTGAAATGATTTTAGAAGAAGGGACAAACTAGCTGCTGCTGCAGGGAGGAAGGAGTAAAGGAATATTAGTTTTAAAATGAGTAATAGATTACTTTTTTGAGCCCAGCACTGAATCTGAATCTTTGATCTTTGTTTATGTCGATTCTCTCCTCTGTGTACTGCCTAGTGAAGCAGAAATTGACTCATAATCTGTTTTATAGAAATCTAGAAACATGATTTTAACACACCCCCCCCCCCCCCCTTTTCCAGCCGCTCCTGGAGAAGCTGAACGAGGCTCTGGGTCGGCCCGGCAGCCGGCTGGCCTGCCTCACCCTGCTGGGCCACCTGGTCAGGACTCAGCCCCCCTGGGTGCACCAGATCAGCCGCTTCCCCCTGCTGCCCTCCCTGCTCAAATGCCTTAAGGTACGGCTCCAGATTATAATATCTGTCTATATGATATCACCTGGTCGACTGTTTTAAAGTACTGGTCTTGAATTTAAGTGTAATATTACCTGCTCAAATGCCTTAAAGCTCCAATCTGCAACTGTTTCCCTTTAGAAAGGAAGTGTACTGGTAGCCCCGCCCTCCTCCCCCTCCCACCACCTGTCAGTCATCTTGATGATGTCATCAGGTCAGCCAATCTGACGCTGATGTCTGATGCGAGACAAACAGCGGATTTAGACCTGAACGCACAGATTGATAGTCAAGAATAGATCCTGTTTAGTTAGTGGGATTTTAATTTTAAAAAGTTGTATATTGCAGCTTTACTGCAGCTGTCTACAACACTTGAGCCCTTGAGCAAGGCACTTACCTTCCTGCCTCCCCAGTGGAGCGGCAGCATCACACTGTGGTCTAATACTGTCGGTTCTGCTGTTGTTTTGTTCTTTCAGACGGACAGCGATGTGGTCGTTCTGGTCACCGGGGTTCTGGTTCTCATCACCCTGCTGCCCATGATCCCTCAGGCCGGGAAGCAGCACATCTACGACTTCTTCGACGTGTTCGGACGCCTGGCGTCTTGGAGCCTGAAAAACCCTGGTAACACACACACACACACACACACACACACACACATACACACAACAGGGCTCCTGCAGGGTTTGAGTTAAAGACCAACCCCACCTGGACTGGAAAACCTTAACATCACATCGAGACGTCATTTCGATGGCGTCTCTAATCTAGGTTGGTTCTATTATATGCAGGTACTGTTATGAAGTATCCACTAAAAAGGAAGGAAAAAGAATCAGATTTTGATATAAAAATACCAAAAAATAAGTTTTTGGCATTTATTGTCAAATTGGTGTACATTATGTCGTGGAAAATTAGTTAAAAGGGAACGTCGGTGAGAGTCTGAAGCTCGATCAGTAAATCAGTTTTCTTTGTGGCTCAGCTCGCTCCTCTCCTCGGTCTGAGCTGAGAGACCTGAACTCAGGAAACCTTTTTCCATAAGAGAACCATGAGCTCAGACTGGATGCTCCTCCAGTTCCCATCAGCGATCACAGTGTGGTGAAGAAGGACGAATTCATCCTCAAACAGCAGAGATCCTTCCTAATGTCACTGAACTGGACTCTCTCCAGACCGGCAGCATCTTGTTAGAGTCTGATGCCTTCAACCAGTTCACATTTTATTTCTTGAGATATTTCAAAACTTTGCTTAAAATTGTTTCGATAGTTGGATGGAATCAGCCAGAGATCTTCAGACAATATTACTAGTGAGGCTGCAGCATTGTGGCTAAACTGATAATCCAGATTATGTTGTATATATTGTGATCATGATTATTAGTCGAGATTTCTTTCCTTGGTGGTTTGAGGTCACGTCCATGGAGTCTACCTGGTCCACCTCCACGCCAGCGTCTACTCTCTGTTCCACCGCCTGTATGGGATGTTCCCCTGTAACTTCATCTCCTACCTCCGCCTCCACTACAGCATGAAGGAGAACCTGGACACCTTCCAGGAGGTGGTGAAGGTCAGTAGAACACAGTAGAGTAGAAGTTCATCTCCTGCCTGCACCTCAGCTACAGCATGAAGGAGAACCTTGATACTTTCTCGGATAAGATATGGTGGCTAAAGTCAGTAGAATTCAGTAGAACATAAGAGGTGGTTATGGTCAGTAAAATACACAAGAGAACAGTTGAGTAGAGTAGAATAGATTAGATTAGAGTAGAATTTCATCCCCTACCTGCGCCATCACTACAGCCTGTGAGGGAACCTGGATACCTTCTAGGAGAAGGTAAAGGTCAGCAGAGTCCTGTTGAAGATAAGATGTGGTAAAGGTCAGTAGAATACAGTAGACAAAATAGAGTAGAATTTTCTTCCTCTCCAATCTGTGCCTCCACTACAATGAGAACCTGGACACCTTAAATTTTGCCTTGTATCAACGTCATCACCTATGGAAGAAACGTCATCACTGCAAGTAGAAACGTCATCGCTTTAGGTAGAAACGTCATCGCTATAGGTAGAAACGTCATCATCACGGGTAGAAACATCATCACTGTAGGTAGAAACGTCATCACTGTAGGTAGAAACGTCATCACTGTAGGTAGAAACGTCATCACTAGGTAGAAACGTCATCACTGTAGGTAGAAACGTCATCATCACGGGTAGAAACATCATCACTGTAGGTAGAAACGTCATCACTGTAGGTAGAAACGTCATCACTAGGTAGAAACGTCATCACTGTAGGTAGAAACGTCATCACTAGGTAGAAACGTCATCACTGTAGGTAGAAACGTCATCACTAGGTAGAAACGTCATCACTGTAGGTAGAAACGTCATCACTGTAGGTAGAAACGTCATCACTAGGTAGAAACGTCATCACTGTAGGTAGAAACGTCATCACTAGGTAGAAACGTCATCACTGTAGGTAGAAACGTCATCACTAGGTAGAAACGTCATCACTGTAGGTAGAAACATCATCACTAGGTAGAAACGTCATCATCACGGGTAGAAACGTCATCACTGTAGGTAGAAACATCATCACTAGGTAGAAACATCATCACTAGGTAGAAACGTCATCATCACGGGTAGAAACGTCATCACTGTAGGTAGAAACATCATCATCACGGGTAGAAACGTCATCACTGTAGGTAGAAACATCATCACTAGGTAGAAACGTCATCATCACGGGTAGAAACGTCATCACTGTAGGTAGAAACATCATCATCACGGGTAGAAACGTCATCACTGTAGGTAGAAACATCATCACTAGGTAGAAACGTCATCACTGTAGGTAGAAACGTCATCACTGTAGGTAGAAACATCATCATCACGGGTAGAAACGTCATCACTGTAGGTAGAAACATCATCACTAGGTAGAAACGTTATCATCACGGGTAGAAACGTCATCACTGTAGGTAGAAACGTCATCACTGTAGGTAGAAACGTCATCATCACGGGTAGAAACGTCATCACTGCAGGTAGAAACGTCATCACTGTAGGTAGAAACATCATCACTAGGTAGAAACGTCATCACTGCAGGTAGAAACGTCATCACTGTAGGTAGAAACGTCATCATCACGGGTAGAAACGTCATCACTGTAGGTAGAAACATCATCACTAGGTAGAAACGTCATCACTGTAGGTAGAAACGTCATCACTGCAGGTAGAAACATCATCACTGTAGGTAGAAACATCATCACTAGGTAGAAACGTCATCACTGTAGGTAGAAACGTCATCATCACGGGTAGAAACGTCATCGCTGTAGGTAGAAACATCATCACTAGGTAGAAACGTCATCACTGTAGGTAGAAACGTCATCATCACGGGTAGAAACGTCATCACTGTAGGTAGAAACATCATCACTAGGTAGAAACGTCATCACTAGGTAGAAACGTCATCACTGCAGGTAGAAACATCATCACTGTAGGTAGAAACATCATCACTAGGTAGAAACGTCATCACTGTAGGTAGAAACGTCATCACTGCAGGTAGAAACGTCATCACTGTAGGTAGAAACGTCATCACTGCAGGTAGAAACGTCATCACTGTAGGTAGAAACGTCATCACTGTAGGTAGAAACGTCATCACTGCAGGTAGAAACATCATCACTATAGGTAGAAATGTCATCATCATGGGTAGAAACGTCATCACTGTAGGTAGAAACATCATCACTATAGGTAGAAATGTCATCATCATGGGTAGAAACATCATCACTGCAGGTAGAAACGTCATCACTGTCATCACTGTCTCTCGCTCTCTGTCTCTCTCTCTGTCTCTCTCTCTCTCTCTGTCTCTCTCTCTCTCTGTCTCTCTCTCTGTCTCTCTCTCTCTCTCTCTCTCTCTCTCTCTCTCTCAGCCCATGTTGGAGCATGTGAGGGTTCACCCTGAGCTCGTCACTGGGACTCAGGACTATGAACTAGACCCATCCAGGTTAGTACGTCATCGTTATAATCTTATAAAACCAGAGACAATATAATAACTGGAGGCTCCACCCACAACACAGCCTAACTTCTTTTACAGTTCCCCATGTTTGTTGTTTACAACAGTACTGGTGTATGTAGTATATCATCATTTCCTGCTGTTTTTATTGGTTAGAAATGAATCGTAACCACTTTGTTACACACTCCACTCCACACCTTTACACTGCAAAGTTACTGACACTGCCAACACATCTTTGGACCCTAGACTTTTAAAACAGGGGCCCTTGATCAACAAAATGGAAATTTAGTCTGGGACAGTGAAACTGTAACCAAAGACAGACAAAATCATTCTGTCCGGAGTTTAGCATGGAGAGGCATTGGAAACCTGTTGAATATCTGTTAAGTCTCTCCTGTCTGAGTGTTTGCTCTGTGATCACCCTGGTCCATGTGTCTCTATCCTGACGACTGCAACTACAAAGTTTTGAACAGACAAATTATGTGTTTTTCCCTCTCTGGTATTGCGTTTGATAACGTTACATCATCTTAAGGAGTTAACATAGCTAGCTAGCAAGCGCTAATTAGGTAGCATTAATGGAAAATATAAAGATGTAGATATAAACCTCAGTAAAACGATGGATCAACCGTTAAGCTAATCAACCGTTCTCCGTCTTCATTTCTGAAACGTTTCTTCCTGTCGTCTTTCAAATAAAAGTAATAATAAAAGAGAATTGAAGTTTTAAATGGCTGGAATTAACTTCTCTGAACTGTTGTTCATGAAACTAAACTATGCTTGTTGAGCGTCCAATCATCCGCTGAGTTTCCAGGTCGCTAATGGACTGAAGCTGACTTGGTGATCACACTGACTGTCTCACTAACTCTGTCTCTCTCTCTGCCTGCCTGTCTGTCTCTCTGCCTGTCTGTCGGTCTCTCTGCCTGTCTGTCTCTCTGCCTGTCTCTCTCTCTCAGGTGGAAGCGTTATGAGGTCCATGACATTGTGATTGAATGTG
>NC_136004.1:33454221-33484221 GCF_048128805.1 Centroberyx gerrardi | reverse complement strand
GGACACTACACTACACTACACTACACTGCTCTAAACTACACTACACTAAATACACTAAACTACACTACGCTAAACTACTCTAAACTAAACGACACTACACTACACTAAACTACACTACACTACACTAAACTAAACTACACTACACTACAGTAAACTACTCTAAACTAAACTACACTAAACTAAACGACACTACACTACACTAAACTAAACTAAACTACACTACACTACACTAAACTACACTACTCTAAACTAAACTACACTAAACTAAACGACACTACACTACACTAAACTAAACTAAACTACACTACACTACACTAAACTACACTACTCTAAACTAAACTACACTAAACTAAACGACACTACACTACACTAAACTAAACTAAACTACACTACACTACACTAAACTACACTACTCTAAACTAAACTACACTAAACTAAACGACACTACACTACACTAAACTAAACTAAACT
The DNA here is from genome assembly GCF_048128805.1 of Centroberyx gerrardi. NCBI lineage: Eukaryota > Metazoa > Chordata > Actinopteri > Beryciformes > Berycidae > Centroberyx > Centroberyx gerrardi. The sequence continues at coordinate 33,483,750 of NC_136004.1, read as the reverse complement.
ACACTACACTAAACTACACTACTCTAAACTACACTACACTAAACTAAACTACACTACACTACACTAAACTACACTACTCTAAACTAAACTACACTAAACTAAACTAAACTAAACTACACTACACTAAACTAAACGACACTACACTAAACTAAACGACACTACACTACACTAAACTAAACTAAACTAAACTAAACTACACTACACTAAACTAAACTACACTACACTACAGTAAACTACACTACAGTAAACTACTCTAAACTAAACTACACTAAACTAAACTACACTACACTAAACTAAAGTACACTACACTACAGTAAACCACACTACAGTAAATAACTAATGTGGCGTTTCTTCTCCCCTGCAGGAGGTGATGGAGCAGGAGAGAGGAGGAGGAGCAGGAGAGAGGGAGGAGAGGGAGGAGGAGCCGGCCTGCCTGTCTCCTCTGGAGCTGCTGGACCGGCTGATCGTCCACGGACACGAGGCCCACGACCGACTCAGCAGGAGGTGAGGAGGAGGAGGAGACCCAGAACTGGTGTGGAGTTTAACTAATCACACTGAAACAGGAGAAAATCACACTGAAACAGGAGAAAATCACACTGAAACAGGAGAAAATCACACTGAAACCAGGAGAAAATCACACTGAAACAGGAGAAAATCACACTGAAACAGGAGAAAATCACACTGAAACAGGAGAAAATCACACTGAAACAGGAGAAAATCACACTGAAACAGGAGAAAATCACACTGAAACCAGGAGAAAATCACACTGAAACAGGAGAAAATCACACTGAAACCAGGAGAAAATCACACTGAAACAGGAGAAAATCACACTGAAACAGGAGAAAATCACACTGAAACCAGGAGAAAATCACACTGAAACAGGAGAAAATCACACTGAAACCAGGAGAAAATCACACTGAAACAGGAGAAAATCACACTGAAACAGGAGAAAATCACACTGAAACAGGAGAAAATCACACTGAAACAGGAGAAAATCACACTGAAACAGGAGAAAATCACACTGAAACAGGAGAAAATCACACATCCACTGAGGGGGGAAAAAAAAAAATCTCATCTACTACATGAACTGAAAATCAGGAATATTGACTAATCAACACTGTGTGTGTGTGTGTGTGTGTGTGTGTGTGTGTGTGTGTGTGTGTGTGTGTTGCAGACTGCCCATGCCAAATAAGTCGGTGGACTGGAGTCATTTTGGAGGTAAACAGCAGAGCATGAAAGCCAAAGGTACTGATCCATTAACTCACTGACCAGCCTGTCTACATGAACTAGATCTACACTCACCTGTTTCCCCCACCTGTCTGTCTGTCCAGGTCCTTCTGTCTGTTCTGTCTTTCCTGGGTTTGTTTGCTTTTTCTGTCTTGTATTGATTGATGTGATTGATGTGATTGATTTGATTACCCTTGAACCCCAAACTGCTCCAGTATCTAATTCTATAATGAAATCAGAATTGTGTTTCCTTGCATGTTAAGTGTGAGCCATTGAAATCATTGGAGGAAGTCTGGAGCTGATACGGCTGCTTGCAGACAGGATATGATGTGATGCTTCCTTAAATTTCAAAATAAGAGTCATGTCAGTTGATAATTTCAAAATAAGTGTCATGTGTTGAGTTGAGTTTATTATATCCTTGCTCACAGTTAAAAACTGAATAAAAGCAGAATTTACCTAAGAGTGAGGAGCCTGTATGAAATATATACAGACAAATGAGAGAGAGAGTGAGAGAGAGAGAGAGAGTGAGAGAGAGAGAGAGAGCTGCATCTGAAGAGAAACAAATCCCCGGCACTCTGCTCCCAGAAAACACGTAAAAAGCCGTTTATTTCCGTGGCTGCTGCATGGTGTTTCAGCATGCTGGTCTTCCTGCATGCTGGTCTTCCTGCAGCGTGTTCATGTTCATCAGCTGACTGCTGGACTTTTCTCAAATGATTTTAACACCAAAATGAAACTGTTGAGTTTGTATTTTCTGTATAAAGTGAAGCAGGAAGCATCACATCTGTATCAGCTCCACATTCCCTAAACCCCAAATCTGTGTGAAGTCTGACAGCAAAAGGTAAACAGCATGCTACTGAAATGGCCATCTGCTATTGGCTGATCTTTGGTGCCAGGTGATGTCATCTTCTCACATTGTCTTTAACATGCAAGTCAATGGAAATGAACTGCAGGGCCATTTAGAGGCTTTACAGACTAGTAGCTAACAGACCTTCCCTCCTCTGTGTGTGTGTGTGTGTGTGTGTGTGTGTGTGTGTGCTAGGCTCCGCCCAGGGGGAGGAGCTCCAGGCGGTGAGGAGTGAGCTGCTGCTGGTCTACAGTCAGCTGCAGTACGAGCGTTTCAAGCGGCAGCAGCATGCGGTGAGGAACCGCCGCCTGCTGAGGAGGATCATCAACGCCACGGCGCTGGAGGAGCACAACGTCGCCATGGTAACACACACACACACACACACACACACACACACACACACATACACTCAATAGAATCACTGGTTTTGTTTTCATGCTGTGTTACTGATTTTGTGAGATATCAGCTGACAACTGTATCCCTCTGTGTGTGTGTGTGTGTGTGTGTGTGTGTGTGTGTGTGTGTGTGTGTGCAGAAGGCCCAGCTGCGGCTGCAGGAGGTGGAGCTTCAGGCTCTGAGCAGCAGTCTGGTGGCGGAGCAGCGGCGCTACACGCTGCTGCAGCAGGACACACACACACACACTGCCCAGCTGCACACACACATCCAGCAGCTGCTGCTGCAGCAGCAGGAGGAGCGCAGCAAGAGCCAGAACCTGCAGGTACACACACACACACACACACACACACTCTCCTCCAGCTGGTTGTCTTTGGTCTGAGCCCGAGGGGGAAGTTGGGGTCAAACACAAGTTACTGCGCTCACACCAAAAGCTTCATGAGCAGCGCCGGGCGCTCTGCTCGCTGCGGCCCGTCACCGGGGGGCGGGGCTTCAAGAGGCGCTGCAGACATCAAGTTCAGTTGTGTCCAATATCAAGACCGGCTGTGAGCTGTGACAAGCATTATCAAATTAACAATTTTCCCTGTTTATAAATGCAGGCCTACCTCGTCTATATTTCCAAACGACACTCGTTGTTTTTAAAAGCCGTTTGACAGAATCAGAATCACTTTGTTGTTCCGAGTCTGTTCCACACAGCAGATTCTGACCTGCTTCTTTGCTCTCAACACAATACAACAAACAAACAACGATGGATCGTAAAGCTCCGGGAAAACAGAGAAACAGTTTCTCCTCCTCATCAATACGGAACAAACAGCTGATATGAACTTCACAGCGAGACGTTACAGCAGGGAGAAAATCAAATCCCTCTCTGCAGTTGGTCACTGCTAATTTGCATAAAGTTAACCTCAGCTCAACTTCACCTCGCCGCTCTGGTCACTGGCACGGTGCCACTTGCCGCCGGCTGCCGGCTGGCGCTCGTCTGCAGCTCTCTCTCAGTGAAAAGTGACTGCCGGCCGCTTTAGTAGCTCGTGACTCTTTTGGTGTGAGCGGACGGTCAGGCAGCAGCCACACTGATGCATCAGCATTGTAGCATTGTGATTGGCTGACCCAGGGTGATTCTTGCACTATGATTGGTTGTTTGAAAAACATCTATGATTGTGATTGGTTGTTTCAGAGCGAGCTGCAGGAGTGTCAGAGCAAGCTGAAGGATTTGGAGGCGGAGCTTCAGAAGGCCAATAACGAGGCTTACAACGCAGAACACCAGCTCACACAGCTGTCACTCAAGGTAAGGAGCCCTCCCATTGGCTGATTCAGCTGTCAATCATGCTGATACATTCACTCTCACATCCATAACTGTTTTTGTTTGTGTGTGTGTGTGTGTGTGTGTGTGTGTGGTGTGTGTGTGTGTGTGTGTGTGTGTGTGTGTGTGTGTGTGTGTGGTGTGTGGTGTGTGTGTGTGTGTGTGTGTGTGTGGTGTGTGTGTGTGTGTGCAGCTGTCCAGCAGTGAGCAGCTGCAGCAGCAGATCTTCCTGATGAACAAACAGCTTCTCCTGCTGAGAGAAACCAACCGAGTTTTAACACAGCAGCTGGAGAGAGGAGACACCCAGAGCAGCATGGTGCCACACACACACACACACACACACACACACACACACACACACACACACACACACACACACACCTGAATATAATATCTACTCTACTGTTAGTTGTATTTAACCAAGAGTTTTAGAAGATGAGTCTCAATTAGTGATGGACGATCTGTTTATCTCCTATGATTCAATACTGATCTGAGGTTCAGGATCAATACAACACAATACGATGTGATCAATAAAAGTTCAGTGACAACAAAGTCTGACTGTGCAGAATTCTGTTTATTTCTGAGACTCAAATCTTTCCAGCGATGCCATTGGCTGCTAGAATGTAAACAACAATTTAAAAATGTCGTTACAAAGTGACAATAATATAATTTGGATGGAGAGCTTGTGAAACTGTGATGGTCAAGAGTCTCATTAGTGATTACTACAGCAGAATAACATGGAGCTGATATCACCATTCATGTTCCTGACAGCAGAATAACATGGAGCTGATATCACCATTCATGTTCCTGACAGCAGACAGACTGACATGTTTTGTATTGAGATGTATTGAATTTCGATATATCGTCCCAGCCCTAACATTAATATCGCAGTGAGAACTCTCTGCGTCAGGAGTCACAGTAATGTGTGTGTGTGTGTGTGTGTGTGTCCGTCAGGAAGCGTCCATGCTGCAGTGCAGTGTGGGTAGGGAGTTCCAGAGGCTGAAGGACAGTGAGAACCAGCACAAACAGAAACTGGAAGCAGCCAATCAGAGAGTCACAGAGCTGGAGAGCCAGCTGAGCAGGAAGGAGCAGCTGATCCTGGACCAGAAGAAACTGCTGGAGGACAGCAAGGCCCAGAGCAGGTCAGTCTGCCTGTACTGTAATCTATAATCTATAATCCATAACAACTGTCTGATCATTCTGTAATCTATAATCTATAACAACTGTCTGATCATTCTGTAATCTATAATCTATAATCTATAACAACTGTCTGATCATTCTGTAATCTATAATCTATAATCTATAACAACTGTCTGATCATTCTGTAATCTATAATCTATAACAACTGTCTGATCATTCTGTAATCTATAATCTATAACAACTGTCTGATCATTCTGTAATCTATAATCTATAACAACTGTCTGATCATTCTGTAATCTATAATCTATAATCCATAACAACTGTCTGATCATTCTGTAATCTATAATCTATAACAACTGTCTGATCATTCTGTAATCTATAATCTATAATCTATAACAACTGTCGAATCTATGATACTGTCTAAATGTAGAGTCAGCTTGTTGTGGTGTGGCTGTAGATCCATTCAGTAACGTTCTCAGTAAAAGTGAATAGTGTGATAAGGTGGATTTGGTTACTGTGACACAGTAAACTGTCTTGTCTTTAGCCCTAGTCTCTACTCCAAAACACTCTGAGTTGTAGCTTGAGAAGAGTCAGCTCAGTTAACCTGAACAAACTGTTAGCTAGCTAACTAGCCGGCAAACACACTGATGTTAATGTGAACATGCTACATCAGTTTCCTATCTTGAGAATTCAGAAATAGGGAGATTTTGAAAACTAAAGTGGGGGGTCTGGGGTTCCTCACCCAGAACATTTTAAGATTCATTATTACAGAAAGACAGAAAGTGAAAACGTTACCTCCTTCTACCTTTGGTGGTGGAGGTGATAAACCGCCACAAACTCCAAATAGGTTATTTAGCCAATCAGAGGCCTGCTTGTCTCCACCTCCTCTCTTCTGTCTGCCGTTCCACACGTTTTATTATTTTATTATTTAATATTTTATATGAATCTTTCTGTTGGTTTTCTGACGCAGAGCCCAGCTGTCGGCCTGCGAGAGTCGCTGCGTCGCTCTGAGCAGAATCAGCCAGGCTCTGCAGACCGAGATGCTGCAGCTGTACAGCCAGATCGACCTGAACACACACACACACAGCAACACACACACACACACACACACGCACACCCAGCCTCAGGAGGCCGGCGGCTCCAGCAGGTAAGCAGTCCGTCTGCTCCGAGACGTTTTCACACCGCAGTCCGGACCTGAGACGAGAGAATCTGCTGATCTCACCATACGATTAGATATGCGACATTACATCACATTACATCACATCACATTACATCACATCACATTACATCACATCACATCACATCACATTACATTACATCACATCACATCACATTACATCACATCACATTACATCACATTACATCACATTACCTTACATCACATTACATTACCTTACATTACCTTACATCACATCACATCACATTACATTACATTACATTACATCACATTACATCACATTACATCACATTACATTACCTTACCTTACATTACATCACATCACATCACATCACATCACATCACCTTACATTACCTTACATTACATTACATCACATCACATCACATTACATTACATTACATTACATCACATTACCTTACATTACCTTACATTACATCACATCACATTACATTACATTACATCACATCACATCACATCACATTACATTACATTACATCACATCACATTACCTTACATTACCTTACATTACATTACATTACATCACATTACCTTACATTACCTTACATTACATCACATCACATCACATCACATTACATTACATTACATTACATCACATCACATTACCTTACATTACCTTACATTACATTACATTACATTACATCACATTACCTTACATTACCTTACATTACATCACATCACATCACATCACATCACATCACATCACATCACATCACATTACCTTACATTACATCACATCACATTACCTTACATTACCTTACATTACATCACATCACATCACATCACATCACATTACCTTACATTACCTTACATTACATCACATCACATCACATCACATCACATTACCTTACATCACATCACATCACATCACATTACATCACATTACATTACATTACATTACCTTACATTACCTTACATTACCTTACATCACATCACATTACCTTACATTACCTTACATTACATTACATCACATCACATTACCTTACATCACATCACATTACCTTACATTACCTTACATTACATTACATTACCTTACATTACATTACATTACATCACCTTACATTACATCACATTACCTTACATTACATCACATTACATTACATTACCTTACATTACATTACATTACATCACCTTACATTACATCACATTACCTTACATTACATCACATTACCTTACATTACATCACATTACATTACATTACATTACATCACATTACATTACATTACATCACATTACATTACATTACATTACATCACATTACATTACATTACATTACATCACATTACCTTACATTACATTACATTACATTACATTACATCACATTACCTTACATTACATTACCTTACATCACATCATATTACATTACCTCATCACATTTTTGTATTGTGATATATTGAGTCTCAATACATCGTCCCGTCACTAACCGTTTCAGGTCGCAGGTTTGCTTTCATGCACATGAGAACTCGTCGGTGTATTTGCATATCGCTCTGCGTCACCGACGTCACTTGTTGTCACTTGGCTGGTGAACATGGAAGAAGGCAGAAGCCTGGTGTTGCCAGGTCTGTTTTTCACCATCAGCAGCGGTCAGCCTGCAGTGACAACAGGCTGATGAGACCGGAGCGGGTCGTGTCGCGGTCTCAGGTCCAGAAAAAAAACTTCAAATGAACTCGGTGTGAAAACGTCCAAATAGAATAGAAAATATAAATGATGATGTAAATGCTGTAATGTTTAAAGTATAACTACAATCTGTCTCTCCGTCAGGCCAAACGGCGGCAGCGTCGCCATGCCGACCGCTCAGGGCAGCCGTTCCCTCGGCAACAAGCCCTCCTCCTCCATCGGCATCATCAACGGCGGTCTGGAGCCGCTGTCCACCTCCCCGCTGCTCCTCCTCTCCGCCTCCTCCCCTGTCGAATCCCCGCTGGCGGCCGGCTCCTTCCTGGAGCAGCGAGCCAGGGAGCTGTTCAGCCCGCCGGAACAGGAGGAGGAGGAGGAGGGGGGGGAGGAGGAGGAGGAGCAGGAGGAGGAGCCAGGGAGTCCCTCTGTGGGCCAGGAGGCAGAGGAGGCGGGGCTAGAGGAGGAGACGCATCAGCCGCCCCAGACGGAGCCACCGAGCCGGGCTTCGGCTCCGGGACCCCCCGCCTCCGGACCCCCCGCCCCCCCACAGGGACCCCCCGCCCCCCCGCAGGGACCCTCCGTCCCCCCGCAGGGAGCCCCCGCCCCCCCAGAGGGACCCCCCGCCCCCCCACAGGGACCCCACCCCAGACCCCCCGCCTCCCCGCAGGGACCGCCCCCCGGACCCCGGACCCTGACCCAGGCCGTCCGCCAGAGGAGACACGAATTAAGCATCATGGACTACGATGAGACACTACCAGAGTACTGAGGGGGGGAGGGGGGCCGAAATACCAATGAATAGAGAGAGGGATGGAAAGAGAGAGAGAGGGATGGAGAGATGTTTAGTCAGATAGAGAGAGAGATCAGCAGCAGAAACGGATCTACAAAGTCAGTCCAGGTGCTAGCAGGCTAACTATGCTACCAGTCTGTTTACCTGTTAGATTTCTGTTCTGTTGAGACAGACAGACATGTAAAAGTCAACATGCTAACATCAATACAGGTTAATAGAAATGCTAACCAGATGTTTCCAATTTGGGTGACTGGTTTGGATGGTTTGCACCCTGCTTAGCCCCGCCCCTCTGTGTAGATCTGTATCTGCTGCTGAACCACCAGCCAAACCCTTCCCACCCTGTCTGAAGCCTCCAGGGATCCACTTCCTGCTTCCTGGAGCCGATCTGTCTCCAGACCGTGTCGGATAAAACCGTCGGGAATTGAACATTTTATCAGGAAGCGACAGGAAGCGCTCTGCGTTTCTTGTGGCCGAGCCGCAAAGTCAGAAATCGATGTATCTTTGAAAATCAATCACAGAAGTTATTTGTTGTCTCTGGTTAAGGTTCGGGTTCAGTGACCTTTAGGTGAGGGTGAAGGTGAAGCTCAGTCTTTCAGGAGGAAATCACGGTGAGGTGAAAGAACCGAGCAGCCGCACTGGTCCGGTCTGACGTGAGCTGCTGTTCCTCCTGCAGCCAGCAGAGAGCGCCACACACACATGAACAGTTCATTAATACACTGAATCTCCCATTTGGGGGAGAAAATTTCCTCAAGTTCACAGTTGAGGATCCGGTCTGTAGTCTGACCCAGACCTCAGCTGCCTGCTCTCGTTTGGCTTCATGCTGTGCTGTCAGTCATTCTGCTGCAGTCTGGTCTTTTTTTCCAAATGTTGGTGATTCATTTTGGACAGAAACACTACAGAGCAGATCAGAGCGGAGCCGGTCCAGCTGTTCTGTTAGGAGACGTTCACAGTAAGCTAGGTATTTAGGTATTTAGGTATTTAGGTATTTATTTGTTGGTTCTCTGTGATCGACTCGTCGATGTTTCTGTTCTGACAGGATGTGGGCGGGGCCAGAGGCTCCGGTTTGCAGACAGAGTGTTGACTTTCATCATGTTACGTCGTATTAAGGAGTTAATCACCAGCCGGTGTGCGCTAGCTAGGTAGCACTAACAGAAAATAAACAGAAAAACACTAAAAAGCCTTCAGAGCTTCCCATCGACCGACGATGTCGGACATCGTCAGTGAATTGTCTCTCTCTCCTCAGGACCGGATCTGAGGCAGGAAGTTGGACTCGGTTCCAGATCCTGGGCTGCCAGGCCGGCTGGGTCGGGTCACATGACCGGCTGAGTGATTTGCCACGCCCCCTTTTCAGTCCAGTGCAATGTCAATGAGAGTTTGGATCTAAAACCTGGGCCCGTATTTATCAGACTTCTAAGACCTGATAAGACCTTAAACTCTCTGCTGTGAAGCCAGTCTCACTGGGCGACCTTCCCCTTTAACAGTTAAAGATAAGTTCAAGATGGCTGCTGGTTGTTCCTGCTCCGCCCGGTCATGTTTGGTTTGTCGTACACTATTCAGAACTCTGGAAGTTCAGTATGATCTTGAAGTCTTTACCTGGTAAACCAGACTGAAGACCTTTAAACAGAAGAGTCTCTCAGCTGACCGGCTGTTTCAGAAGTACGGATACAGTTATTAATAATAAGAATAATGATGATGAAAAGCAAAGCTGTATAATTTAATTATTTTTAACTTATGAGCTAAAGTCAGCCTGGAAACAGGAAACATATTTAATACAGTGAGTGTGAATAACAGATATAAAACCAGTGACCTGAACACCCGGCAGCTCCTCAGGAACATTTCCAGGTTCAGAAGAGGTTTGCGTGGCGTTCTGCGTTCTTCTGCCAGAACACCGTGTGTGAACCGCTTCTTAAAGTAGATTTATTCAAATGAATGCAGCTTGGTGGATTATCTATAAGCAGAATTTACCGGTGGAATCTAAGAATTGCTGTTCAGTCTTGTTTTAGTACGCAAGGAAACATCAAGCTGTCAGATTTGGTGTGACCTTCTCTCCTTATGAGAGAGAACAGAACGTTGTCAGGGCCAGAAAGCTGCCTGCTGATTGGCTGCAGTGGTTACCTCTCTCTCTCTCTCTCTCTCTCTCTCTCTCTCTCTCTCTCTCTCTCTCTCTCTCTCTCTCTCTCTCTCTCTCTCACTCACACACTCACACTCTCACACACACACACACACACACTGACTCAGCCTCACACCATGATGATTGTTCTGCTGGCTGGGTTCTTAAAATCACTGTTGAAATGATGATGTAAGAGATGAGACGGCCAATCAGACAGAAGTGTCGCCCTGCTGGTCGTCATGGTGACACAACGCTAAAAGCTACGCTTCGTTTCTGTCTGTCATTTCTCGTTTCTCGTCGTGACGCCACTGCTTCAGGCAGCGAGCTGATTGGCTGGATCATTATGTCCTGACCAGGGGGCGGGGCTTGCCTCTGTCGATCCGTGTTTTTATTGGTTAATCAGTGCCTTCATGGATGTTAAGGAATGCCAGAACAGCTCCTAATTGGCTGACAGAGGTGATGATGTCAGACTGACGGGGAGAGGGTGATGATGGTGATGATTTGCCCAGCTTCCTGTCTGCACTACTGGACTTTAAGAAGCGTTGTCATGCCAACCGGGAGTTGAGGAGGCCCCGGTCCAGCAAAACTCTGTGGATCCTTCTGTTCTGCTGATGAGACCTGGGCAACTTCTCCAGGCAACTTCTCCAGGCAACTTCTCCAGGCAACTTCTCCAGGCAACACAGCTCCGACTGGCAGCAGATCCCTGCAGAGCTGCTGGTCTTAATGTCATGACTGATCCTAATTGATCTTGTTTAAGGGTTCGTCTGCTCTGAAGAGCGTGCAGGGAAACCTGCACTCAGAAAAAAAGGTGCAGAGTTTGACCTTCACAGCCTCGTTCCTGTCAGTGTGTTGGTGGAAGTGATCCACTGGATCCCAGACAGACAGAACTCGCTGATCTGCAGGAGGAATTTCTCATGTTTTGTATAATTTGACAAACTTGGGTTTTGGTTCCACTGGACGTCCTGCAGGTATTGGTTGTGAGAGGAGTCTTGTTGCCATAGAAACCGATGATCTGTCGTCACCATCAAAACTTAACGAGAGGTTTCAGGGTGATTTTCAAGTCGGCCGGTGAACCGAGCGATCGTCTTTGGTCTCAACAGGAGCTGAATTTAGTTTTAAGTGTTCGGTTTAATCGATTTTTCCATGGATTGCTGTCATGCATTTTGCTTCCCTGTCTGAATGTACCGGACTGCAGCAGCCGATGCGGATCGATCCTGTTTCAGACTGAGCTGACAGATGGAGCTAAGACCAAAGACTTCTGTTTTTAAATTTAGAAGGAAATGAAATCTGCCTGATTCAACTGTTTGAATTGAAAGTGAATTGATGAACAGAAAAAGTTTCAGTTTCAGATCAGAAACTGTCGGAGTCTCTTCTGTCTCGTCTCGCCGCAGGGCAACTCTCCCAGGGCAGCAACTTACAGGGCAACTTTTTGGGTAACTGGTGGGCAACAGTTGCCTCAGCAGTGTTGCGTTAATCCCACAGAAACACTTTGTTGCCAGGAAACATCTGCACAGATTTCTGACCCTGTGTTTCTCTTTGTTGCCAGTTGCATTGCCCAAAAAGTTGCCCGATGTATCACCAGCCTACTGAGGAGACAAATGTTAAACTGTGAACAATAGAAATAAAGAATTCTAAATCTGTCTGTCTGTCTCTCTCTCTCTCTCTCACACACACTCACACACACACACACACACACCTAGTCATTCACTCAATTTGATCCAGTTGCAGTAAGCTTTATTGGTATGGATGGAAGAGCCAGCTGCTCAGAACAGATCTATATTCAGCACATCTAGTTATTGAGGTGCAGGTTGTGTCTGTCTGTCCGGTGGAAACTGACACTTCCTTAAAGATCTTCAGTCTGTTACTTTACCAACAAGCAAGAAAACAAACTGCCATGTTTCTGAGTCTTGTGAGACGTTTTACAAAACCTGACGTGATGCAACTTGAAGAAATCAAACTCCAGGCAACAGACACTTTATGAGACTTTATGTTGCTAATATCTATAGAGACAATAAAATATTTCAATCTGTCATAGAAATGTAAATGTTATGGAAACGTCTGCAGGATCCACCATGTGAGGAACGACATTTCCTTCAGCCGTATACTGTGTATGTGGATGAATGACAATAAAAACTTGAACTTGAAATGTTCTACATGAAAGTGGATGAGGATGACGTCATATCATCACCACGACAACAGGCTAGCTGGATACTCGTATTGATCTCTGTCCCCTAAAATCCTAAAATCCCTAATTATCAAGCTGAAGCATAAACGTCTCTGCTGTTGGATTTCTCACGAGATTCACACACCTCAAACTCTCTAACAGCGTTGCTAGGCAACACACACACATGGCGCACACCGATGACGTTCTTGTTAGCAACGAGAAAACGCGTCTTAGCAACGCGCGTTAAACAGCAGGTGAGGTTTCATTTCACGGTTTTTTTATGGTAAAATGTATTTACATGGTGAAAAAATATCTTAGCATTTCTCCCTTTGCTGCTGTCTCCGTTTAAGGAAAATACAGAAATTCAACAAGTAAACAAAACGTTAGCTAAGGTGCTGAAGCTAAAGCTAAAGCTAGCTAAGTTAGCTAATGTAACGTTCGTCTTCATTAACTGCTGAGACCGATAACTTGTCTGTTTTTTATACATATTAACTAGTTGTTTAAACGCTTTATGTCTTAGAGAATTTGAGTAGCAATAAAATCATATGATCAATATTGACTGAAGGAAGTGAGCTGGAGGTTTATTTCTCCTCTTGTCACTGTTGAATGTTTTGATCATGTGACGGTTATTTTTCACCTGATTGATCAGTTTGATCAGTTTGAACCGTCAGCCTGCTGTGAGCTGCCAGGCTGTTTGTTAACAGACAGAACAGACAGAACAGACAGGATGATGAAGCTCATCTCTCTCTGCTCTCACTGCCAGCTTCATCATCTTCATCTTCATCATCTTCATCATCTTCATCATGGATGAAACAGTGAAGCCTCTGAGGATTCCTCCTGAAATGTCCGTCTACGCTGACAGACATGATGTGTTCGACTTGGTTCAGGTCAGACAGACAACAGACAGACAACAGACAGACAACAGACAGACAACAGACAACAGACAGACAGACAACAGACAACAGACAGACAGAGAGACAGACAGACAGACAGACAGACAGACAGGCAGACAGACAGACAACAGACAGACAGACAGACAGAGAGACAGACAGACAACAGACAGACAGACAGACAACAGACAGACAGACAGACAACAGACAGACAGACAGATAGACAGACAGAGAGACAGACAGACAACAGACAGACAGACAGACAGAGAGACAGACAGACAACAGACAGACAGACAGACAACAGACAGACAGACAGACAACAGACAGACAGACAGATAGACAGACTACTGCTACTACTACTAATATTACTACTACTGCTGCTGCCGCTGCTGCTAATAGTAATAATATTAATAGTAATGGTGTGTGTGTGTGTGTGTGTGTGTGTGTGTGTGTGTGTGTGTTTCAGAGCATGGTGTCCAGTCTGATGGTTGATCGTCCTGAAGAGCCGATCTCCTACCTGATCGGCTTGCTGAAGAGAAGCAGAGTGAACAGTAAGACCAGAACCAGACCCAGACCCAGACCCAGAACCAGACCCAGACCCAGAACCAGACCCAGACCCAGAGCCTAAACTTAAACTTAAACCTGAACAGGAACCAGAACCAGAAGTATTTCAGTTACGGTGAATGGACTCATATTGCCTGTCTGTCTGACCGGAGTGATGCAGACTGCAGACAGCTGTCTGATCTGAAATATTATATATTATATTATTATATATTTTTATAATATATCTGAAAAAATTCTCTTTATTTTCTATTTGGGTCAATTTCCATAAAAGCTTCATGACTGGAAGCTGCTGCTGCTGACTGTGACACTAGATGGAGCTGTGGCTCCACAGACTGACCACCATGTTTACCTGCCTGTCTGTCTCTCTACCTGTCTCTCTACCTGTCTGTCTGTCTGTCTGTCTGTCTCTCTACCTGTCTGTCTGCCTGTCTGTCTCTCTACCTGTCTGTCTGCCTGTCTGTCTCTCTACCTGTCTGTCTGTCTCTCTACCTGCCTGTCTGTCTGTCTCTCTACCTGTCTCTCTACCTGTCTGTCTGCCTGTCTGTCTCTCTACCTGCCTGTCTGTCTGTCTCTCTACCTGCCTGTCTGTCTGTCTCTCTACCTGTCTCTCTACCTGTCTGTCTGTCTGTCTGTCTCTCTACCTGTCTGTCTGCCTGTCTGTCTCTCTACCTGCCTGTCTGTCTGTCTCTCTACCTGCCTGTCTGTCTGTCTCTCTACCTGTCTCTCTACCTGTCTGTCTCTCTACCTGTCTCTCTACCTGTCTGTCTGTCTGTCTCTCTACCTGTCTGTCTGTCTCTCTACCTGTCTGTCTGTCTGTCTGTCTGTCTGTCTGTCTGTCTCTCTACCTGCCTGTCTGTCTGTCTCTCTACCTGTCTCTCTACCTGTCTGTCTGTCTGTCTCTCTACCTGTCTGTCTGTCTCTCTACCTGCCTGTCTGTCTGTCTCTCTACCTGTCTCTCTACCTGTCTGTCTGTCTGTCTCTCTACCTGTCTGTCTGTCTGTCTGTCTGTCAGTTCCCAGGATCGCTGTGCTCGGTCCGCCTGCTGCTGGGAGACAGACTGTAGTGAGTATTACAGATCAATACCTGGATGGACAGATCAATAACCAGACAGCATCAGAGGTTTTATCATCATGACGTCTGAAAGTTCAACAGCCTCAAGACAAAAAACACAGAACATATGAAGAGACGTTTAATATCTGCTGCATTCTTCTTCTCCATATTATTATTATTATTATTGTCATTATTATTATTGTTATTATTATTATCATCATCATCATCATCATCATCATCATCATCATCATCATCATCATCTCCCCTGCAGGTCAGGCAGCTGTGTGCTCAGCTGGGATCGGTCCAGGTGTCAGTCGACAGTCTGCTGGACGACCAATCAGAGCTCAGCAAGCAGGCGCTGCAATACACACACACACAGCAGGTACACACACACACACACACACACACACACACACACACACACACAGACACACAGAGAGCAGGTAAACACACACACACACACACACAAAGAGCAGGTAAACACACACACACACACACACACACCCCCAGCAGGTCCGCAGCAGATAAAAAGCTGCTGTTGTTTCTGACTCTCCTGTTTATTATCAGGCTGAATATGAATGAGTGTGTAACGTTCAGCGCTGAGTTTATGGAAATGGGTCAGACAGGAAGTGCGGCGTCCCGGTGGATCGTCGGTCTGCGCTCATTAAGCTGCTGCCGCTCCGCTGCTGCGATGTGATGTAAATAAGCAGGTTGACCTCTGACCTCCAGGATCTGATGACCAGCAGCTCCGCTCCGTCTAGCTCATCCTGCTGAGGGACAGAAGACAGAACAGAGCAGTGAGACAGGAGAGACTGGGACAGAAGACAGAACAGTGCAGTGAGACAGGAGAGACTGGGACAGAAGACAGAACAGAGCAGTGAGACAGGAGAGACTGGGACAGAAGACAGAACAGTGCAGTGAGACAGGAGAGACTGGGACAGAAGACAGAACAGTGCAGTGAGACAGGAGAGACTGGGACAGAAGACAGAACAGTGCAGTGAGACAGGAGAGACTGGGACAGAAGACAGAACAGTGCAGTGAGACAGGAGAGACTGGGACAGAAGACAGAACAGTGCAGTGAGACAGGAGAGACTGGGACAGAAGACAGAACAGAGCAGTGAGACAGGAGAGACTGGGACAGAAGACAGAACAGAGCAGTGAGACAGGAGAGACTGGGACAGAAGACAGAACAGAGCAGTGAGACAGGAGAGACTGGGACAGAAGACAGAACAGAGCAGTGAGACAGGAGAGACTGGGACAGAAGACAGAACAGAGCAGTGAGACAGGAGAGACTGGGACAGAAGACAGGACAGTGCAGTGAGACAGGAGAGACTGGGACAGAAGACAGAACAGAGCAGTGAGACAGGAGAGACTGGGACAGAAGACAGGACAGTGCAGTGAGACAGGAGAGACTGGGACAGAAGACAGAACAGAGCAGTGAGACAGGAGAGACTGGGACAGAAGACAGAACAGAGCAGTGAGACAGGAGAGACTGGGACAGAAGACAGGACAGTGCAGTGAGACAGGAGAGACTGGCTGTGTCCTGGTGTGAGCAGCAGCCGCTCCACAGCAGGCAGCAGTGTCAAGTTCTGATGACTTCCATGTTAACTAAGTACAGAGACAAAGTGAAGCGGCTCAGCGGACCAATCACAGCTCTTGTGGTCTTGTGTCTCCGCCACAGACTGTAAACCAGATGCAGCAGTGAGTTCTTCACCAGGTCTCTGAAGGGTTCTGAAACAGATCTGGTTTACAATCTCCACCATGTTGACATGTTCTGGAGCCGGAGCAGCCAGAGAGAGGCTGAGGGTCGGCACAGAACCACAGCTCCGCTGCTATTGGTCCAGAATCAAACACCTGTCAATCACTGGACAGATGACCTGTCAATCACTGGACAGACGACCTGTCAATCACTGGACAGACGACCTGTCAATCACTAGAACAACCCCGTTTTATAACCGTTATATCTGTTAATGACGCAATTATTTTGAAAATCTCCGTAAGGACACACATTAGAAGAAGTGAAATTAGCTGCTGAGACCAAAACCTCTGGTGGAGAAAATGTCTTGACTTTATATTTTATCAGAAGTTGGTTTGTGGTCCAGAGGCTTCATGGAGTCGGAGGTTTGGAGACTTTCTGGAGCCGGACTCTAGCGGACCGTAGAGGAACTGCAGCTTTCAGTTTTTCCTTATTGGCTTCAGAATTCACCCGAGGTTTCAGCTGCATGGTCTCCACAGTGATAGGTTCAGGTTCAGGTTTAGGTTCAGGTTCAGGTTCAGGTTCAGGTTCAGGTTCAGAGAGCAGCAGGTAAACTGCAGCGACACGTCAACACACAGCTGTACATCAGCCTTCACTGTGAGGTAAAAGCTGCTGAACTCTGTCCTGCAGACAAACAGGAGAGTGAAGTGAGTGAAGCTGGTTCTCCCTCTACAGCAGTGGTTCTCAGCGTGGGGTCTGGGGACCACCAGGGGTCTTTGAGGGGGTTCCAGGGGGTCCCCAGCAAACTGATGAATTGTTAAACTTCACTATTGTTCAATTTACAAGAAGTTAACACAATTAGAGAATGTAGAAGAATGACTGTTCTGATCATAGTTTCTCTGTTATCTCTCTGCCTACAATACAGACAGTCACAGAGTCACAGACAAATTTGTATCTAACAATAAATATATTTTTAGATTTGGGTTCAAGAGACAAAATCTTATCAAATGGGGGTTTGTGGCCCAAATGTGGACTACATTAGGCTCCTTGATATGCAAAAGGTTGAGGACACTGTTCTACAGGACAGGGAGCTGGCTTCACCTGCAGGACAGCGGCTGATGGATCTAAACCCACCAGCTGCTGTCACTGCTTCACAGCTCAGGACCGACTGGCTGGTCGCCGGTTTAAAGGAACAGTTCACCCTGAGATGAAGATCCAGTCACTAGCTGCCTCCTGACAGACAGTTGAAGCTAACAGCTCCATCTCTTCACAGCTCCAAGAAAAGCAGATTTGTCCGTCAAATTCCAGCTCCTGCAGCAGAAACCAGGAGATCTGCAGCCAACCGAGACACTGCGGCTCAGGAAGTCACTTCATTATCTCCTACAACACTTTGTTCCAGATCAGTGCAGCAGCAGCTCTGAACAGCTGATGGTGTTTCTGACAGCTCTGTTTCTAGATTTACACTTTATTAACTAACAGGCAATTCTACATGTTCCTCCATCATGGAGACAGGCTGCTGGAGCAGATACAAGATCAAACTGTAAAGTCTTCTGCCATTTGATTTTATTTGTGTGTGTGTGTGTGTGTGTGTGTGTGTGTGTGTGTGTGCCTGAATTTCCCCAAGGGGATTAATAAAGTCTTATCTTACCTTATCTTAGGAGGTTCCTGCTGAGCTGCTGGTCAAACTGATTCAACAGAGACTGGCCAAAATAGACTGCTTCAGACGGGTGAGACAGCTGTCTCTCTCTCTCTCTCTCTCTCTCTCTGTCTCTCTCTTTCTGTCTCTCTCCTCTCTCTCTGTCTCTCTCTCTCTCTCTGTCTCTGTCTCTCTCTCTCTCTCTCTCCCTCTGTCTCTCTCTCTCTCTCTCTCTCTCTCTCTCTCTGTCTGTTCTCTACATCAGTGATGTGACACTGTGATGATAATAATTACCGCTCTGGTCCGTGTTGTGTTGTACTACGATTCCCAGAAGGCCGAGCGGCGGCGACGCTGCTGATCAAACAGGCTGGTTCCTGTCTCATCAGGCTGACAGGCTGCAGCTCCTGTCATCTGCATCATGTCATCTTTCATCTTTCATGTTTCATGCTTCATGTCAGGAACACAAACACACACCTGATGTTTTTATTAATGAACATCATCATGTCTGTTCATATAGAACAGAGAACAGAGAACAGGTAACCATGGTAACCACTGGTAGAAGCAGTTACAGCTCCAACACAGTGCTAAAGCAGCGTGCTGATTGGTCAGTGCAGAGGTGTGGCCAAGTCAACTTTGTTCGAGTCCCAAGTCAATCCCAAATCTTGAGGTACAAGTCTCAAGTCAAGTCCCAAGTCTAAATGTAGATTCAGATAGATTCAAGATTCTTTAAGATATTAAATTGATACTGGACTCTTGATTTGTTCTGACTTGACTTGCTGTTCTACATTTAGACTTGAGACTTGACATTAATGACTTGGACTTGACTTGGTAATCTACATTTAGACTTGGGACTTGACTTGAGACTTGTGCCTCAAGACTTGAGACTGACTTGGGACTCGAGTGAAGTTGACTTGGTCACACCTCTGTAAGTTACCCTAGCGATACTAGCTAACTAGCATGCTAGTAGCTAATAGCTAACTAGCGCCCTGGTTTCCTCTTCCATGTTTGGTTGATCTGTAGCCTCTTCTTCATTGTGATTGGTCGGTTTAGGCCTAAAAACCAACCAAAGAGATGCTTTCCATCCACCTTCAGCCGCTCCATACAGACTTTAATGTAAAAACAAGATGACTAGTGTGACTGTACTTCTGAAAGTTTAGCTGGTACCAGCAGAGGAAACATGGTGTTCTTCCTCTTCCTCGTCCTCTTCCTCATTGAATCTGGTTTCAGAGTGTTTGGGGAACCCAGCGTCAGTCTTCCTCCTCTCAATGGCTGCCTCCCTTCAGCTTTCAGTGTTTAGCGTTTAGCATCAGCGTTTAGCATCAGCATTTAGCGTTTAGCATCAGCGTTTAGCGTTTAGCATCAGCATTTAGCATGCAGCGCTCTGTTTCATGTGTTCTGGCTGTGTGTGTGATTAGCAGCTGCTTTCATCTGCTAATGTCTGTTTGTGGCCGCAGGCTAAACACATCAGACACACACACACACACACACACAAACACACACACACACACACACACTGACTCTGTGTGTGTTTGTGTGTGTGTGTGTGTGTGTGTGTGTGTGTGTGTGTGTGTGTGTGATGTCTTCATCTCTCATCTCTCTGTCTGTCAGTGTGAATGGAGGAGAGGAGGGATGATTGACAGCTCCCGTCAGGACCCCGCCTCCTCCTGTCCGATTAATTATTGCAGCAGTCAGTACAGTGCTGACACTCACTGTCTGTGTCTCTCTATCACTCTCTCTTTCTCTCTCTCTCTGCTTCTGTCTTTCTGTCTGTCTCTCTTGTTCTCTCTCTGTCATGTTTTCTCCTGCTCTATCATTTTCTCTCTTGTCTCTCAGTCTAAATTAATTCTCAATCATTCCCTCTTACTCTCTTCTTATCATTTTCTGTTATTCTATCTCTTTTTCTCTCTATTTTCTATTAGTCTGTCTCCACTCAATCCCTCTCCTCCTCTCCTCTCCTCTCCTCCTCTCTTGAGGATTGTGTTAGTTCAGTTTTAGATGTTTGATCTGGAGGGAAATTGGGGGGGTGGGGAGGGGGGGGGATCTGGAGGGGGGGGGATCTGGGTCGTGACCTCTGACCTCCACAACACGACTCCACTCTTTCATTCCCACATCAGAGAGAGAGAGGCTGAGGTAGAGCGAGGTAGAGACAGACAGGAGAGAGAGAGAGATGTTGTGTTTGATCCCACTCTTTGTTGTCTCAACACATAGTCTTCATCACAGACCGGAGTCTTCTTCACCGACCGGAGTCTTCATCACAGACACATCAGCACCAGTTAGCATCAACCAGTTAATGCAGAACCAGTTCACTATGAAACCAGTTCACTTCAGAACCAGTTCATACAAAACAGATAGATAGATAGATAGATAGATAGATAGATAGATAGATAGATAGATAGATAAATAGATGTGGCCAGTGTTTGATGTAAGGATAAAAGGAGGGGAGACCCTGGGGAGGGGGGGGGTTGTTGTTGTTATCAGACGCCTCATTAGAATTTCAATCAGGTTCAAGATGAGAGGCGCTGTGTGTGTGTGTGTGTGTGTGTGTGTGTGTGTGTCTAGAGTTTAGGTCTTTCCATGAACATTCAGTCAATAACTCAGTTCTCTAGAACTCAAGTGGTTACCATAGATACCTGGAACCAGTTCTCTAGAACCCAGTGGTTACCATAGATACCTGGAACCAGTTCTCTAGAACCCAGTGGTTACCATAGATACCTGGAACCAGCTCTCTAGAACTCAAGTGGTTACCATAGATACCTGGAACCAGTTCTCTAGAACCCAGTGGTTACCATAGATACCTGGAACCAGTTCTCTAGAACCCAGTGGTTACCATAGATACCTGGAACCAGTTCTCTAGAACCCAGTGGTTACCATAGATACCTGGAACCAGCTCTCTAGAACTCAAGTGGTTACCATAGATACCTGGAACCAGTTCTCTAGAACCCAGTGGTTACCATAGATACCTGGAACCAGCTCTCTAGAACCCAGTGGTTACCATAGATACCTGGAACCAGCTCTCCAGAACCCAGTGGCTCTCTCTTGCCACAGTGCCTGTGAGCCAGGCACCAGACCCACCTGCTGCATACTGTGACTCAGTGCAGCAGGAGGGAGCTAGCCAAAGACAGGCAGTGAGAGAGAGACAGACAGGCAGAGAGAGAGACAGACAGGCACAGAGAGAGACAGACAGGTGAACCAGTGGTCACTGTTGTAAAAACATCAAAGATGAAAAACAAAGTCAGATTTCATCCCTCCTTCTCTTCTTTGATTGAACCAGAGAATCAGGATCAGCTGCTGTCTCCATCTGACCTGGGAGACTGTCTGTCTCTCTGTCTGTCTGTCTGTCTGTCTGTCTGTCTGTCTCTGTCTGTCTGTCTGTCTCTGTCTGTCTGTCTCTGTCTGTCTGTCTGTCTGTCTGTCTGTCTGTCTCTGTCTGTCTGTCTGTCTGTCTGTCTGTCTGTCTGTCTGTCTCTGTCTGTCTGTCTGTCTCTGTCTGGCTGTCTCTGTCTGTCTGTCTGTCTCTGTCTGTCTGTCTCTGTCTGTCTCTGTCTGTCTGTCTCTGTCTGTCTGTCTGTCTGTCTGTCTGTCTGTCTCTGTCTGTCTGTCTGTCTCTGTCTGGCTGTCTCTGTCTGTTTCTGTCTTTGTCTCTGTCTCTTCGTTTCCTCTACTACTGCTATTATTATCGTGACTGTAAGAGACAGTTTACAAAATGTGCATTTTGAAGATTTTCTACATTCACATCATGTTGAGATGATGAATGATGATGTAGTAAACCATAGTACATAACAATCAATATCTATAACAACATAGAACAAGTCTAAAATGAAGATCATGCAGTTCTGCAAACCAGTTAAAAGCCAGTAAAAGCATATCAGACAATAGTGTGTACATTGTGTGCACACACACACACACACACACACACACACGCACGCACACACTCCCGCAGCCTGTCGGAGGTGTCTGCATGTCAGTGTGTCAGTACTGCTGTCAGTCGTCTTTATTCAGCCTGGCAGCAGAGGGATTCACGCTCCAAAATAGACTGAGTGATAATCAGAGCAGCTTTGAATCAGCAGCAGATCCAGAGACTGAAGCTGCTGCTCTCTGCAGACTGCGTTAAACAGCTATTCATTTTATTTTCTTGTCAGGCAGCGGCTAACGCCTGTCTGTGTCCAGAGAATACACTTGCTATTAACCTGAGTTTTGTCAGCAAGACGGTTTTTAAAACAGTGAAAGGTATTTAATGTTGGTTTACAATAAAAGTTCTAGTTTCCTAGTTTATTCTGAGGGAATCAATGGAGAAAAATGTAAAATGCAATAACAATATAGAAGTTGGGACATAGTTCAGAGGAGGAGAATCCTCAATCACATTTTCTTAAACAATACAGTAGCATTATGCCTATTCACTAACCAAGCTAAACACGTGATTACACAGAGTACAAGTCTTTCAAGCCCGATTTGGCAACGACTTAAGGTTGGGCATTGTCTGCGGTAGTTCTGGGTAGTTCAGGGTAGTCCAGATAGTTCAGGGTAGTTCAGGGTAGTTCAGGGTAGTCCAGATAGTTCAGGGTAGTTCAGGGTAGTTCAGGGTAGTCCATGGTCACGCTGTATAGTTGCAGCTGTAATCGTTATGTCTGGGAGTGAAAGACTCAAATCTCTCTCATATGATCCCAATCTGCAACATCACAGTGCTGTATGGGCTGCACGAAAAATCACATTCTGCTGAGAGAACTGCGTCCACTTATTCTCAGTCTTATGTGTGTGCATCACAAGAGACTGAAATCTGCAATCTGCATTTCAGTTGTTAAATGTGCGTTGCTCAATCTTTTCATTGTGGCTTATGATTGGAAAAAATTGTAATGTGTCCCCGGCTTAACCCAGCAACTACAGCTTTAACAACTGGCTTGGGGTGTGTGTGTGTGTGTGTGTGTGTGTGTATGTGTATGTGTGTGTTACAGGGCTGGGTGTTGGAGGGAATCCCTCAGACTCGTCAGCAGGCTCTCTCTCTCCAGGAGGCTGGAATCAGCCCCGACCACGTTGGTGAGAACACTGTGTGTGTGTGTGTGTGTGTGTGTGTGTGTGTGTGTGTGTGTATGCATGATTGCATATTGCTGTTGTCAGATACTAAACACACATCTGAACATTGTGAGTTTTTCAGGAAAGAAGAAAATGAGTATGGCTGTACTCCCATTAAGATTAAGTCAGATTAAGGTGTTTACATGGCCATCTCTGTGTGTGTGTGTGTGTGTGTGTGTGTGTGTGTGTGTCTGTACCAGTGATGTTGGAGGCTCCTGATGATGTATTGTTGGAGAGGAGTCAAGGGAGACTGGTCGACCCGCTGACAGGAGGTGAGTCCAGTTCAGTTCAGTCCAGTGAACACCCAACACTGGGTGTTTAGAGCAGCAAATGGAAAAGCTTTCAGGAACTGGATATAGGTTGGATCACTGTTGAGTTAGAGCAGAGAGAGAGGAGCAGAACAGAGATTTATTTATATGGAAATATTGCTGATTATTACTGTAACTCTTAGATAAATCCAGATTGTTCCCAGTCCCACGGCGGACAAATAGAAATGGATTGGAAGGACAAGACCAGAATGAAAGGGAAGGCAGATTTTTTATGTTCTCAAACAAATCATCACCTGAAGTTCACCATTCAGTATCTGTAAGGGGCCGGGTCCACCAAAGACCTGTGAAAGAAGCGCTGGTGGTGTTTTTTCATTATTTCCTATGGAAAAGTTGCGCTTTCAGCGCTTACCACCCAAAACAAAACAAGAAGCTCACCTCCTTTTAGCGCTGGGCGCCGTGAGGCTGGACCTGTTCCTAAGTTGAAACTATTTCAGCTTTGTCTGAAATTGACTCATCAATGTCACTTCAGAGTTCTGCCAACCAATAAGGATGAAGCGGAGGCGGGACCAAGAGCCAACATCCTGACGTTTTGTAGCTAACGTTAGCTAGACTAACGTTTATCATAGCAACAACACCTGGACACGTCCTCTCAGCTCCTCCAGCGCTCAGCACCAGAGATTCAAGCGCTCGAGGTCGCTGGTGGAGACGGAGCCTAAAACCTGTTGGAAGTGTCTCAGTTCCACTGCAGTAATACTGTGCTGGGCTGGCCTGGGTCTGGTTTGGCTCAGTAAGGCGCAGGATCGGTGCCTTTGGTTTTCCATTGTCATTTAGAACATATGGGACCCTGTCCAGAACATATGTGTAACTATAGCAACAGCAGAACCATAGCAACTAGTGTCAACATCAACAACAAGCATGGCTGACCCGCTACGGGCTTTTTTCAGATTTTACCTGGGATTCTTTTTTTTTCCTTTTGAAATAATATTGCATCAAAACACAGCAGTAGCACCAGTTAGCCAACAGAATATTGATAAGTCTTTATTATTGATCAATCTAGTCACAGGAGGAACAACTGGAGGAAACTACGGTAGCTGAGAAGGAAAATAATTAAGATCCTTCTGCACTTTCTAGTTGGTCTCGTCTTGTCCGGTTGTTTTCAGTCGCTTCTTTATGTTCCGTCTATTTCTCAACTTTCTCAACTTTCTCAACTTTCTCAACTTTCTCAACTTTCTCAACTTTCTCGACTTTCCACTTTTGCTCAATTGTCAATTTGTTTCCACCAGCTGGGTATTTAAACATGACTTTTGTCTATGAAAATGAGTTTTAAGAAGCAATTCAAAAGATGATCCAGATTTATCAGCCTGAGCTGATAAAAGTCTGGGAGCCCTGGCAGTGAAGAACCGACCGCCTCTTGTTTTTAATCTCTATTCTGGAACAGCCAATAGGAACCTGCCTGAGGACCCCGGCTGTGATCCGGCTCAAACAGGATTCAAAGCTCTGTGGTGTAGCTTTGTGCCAGACCCATCCATGCCTGTCGACGTGTACTATGATGTCACTTCCTGTCTGTAGATGTGTACCACCAGACCTTCATATGGCCATCTGACCAGACTGTAGCTCAGCGTCTGGAGAAGGGGCGGAGCCTGTCAGAGGAGCAGCGATTGGCCAAACTGCAGCGCTACCGGTGTGAGGTCACAGGCCTAAGCTCCGCCTACCAACACGTTCTGAAGACCGTCAACGCCGACCAACCGCACGCTGACGTCTACCAACAGGGTGAGATCACACACACATCTGATCTAAACCGTCTATGATCAGCAGGAACACTACTACTTAATAATAATACAATACTATTACTTAATAATAATATAGCTTGATTTATACAGCAGTTTAACAAGGGCTTGGCCCCGTTGGAAAATCTTGTTGGTCTCTGCAGGATTATTCTTCTTCCACTGTTACACAGACGATACCCAACTTTATATACGTTCATCACTGAATATCCAGTGTGTCAACCAAGGACGACAGTTCTCCACTCTCCTTTAAAAAGGATCATCATTATTTTTACATTTTATTCACTTGTATTTTCCACTTGTAACATTTACTTTAAAAAGTGCTATACAAATAAGGTTTATTATTGTCATTATTATTATTATTATTATCATCATCATCATGGTGGTTTAAATGGTTGTGCTGTCAATCATTTAGTCAGAGTAGATGTCACTTACCATGAAATAACCTAACCAGATAAACTGCTTTGTGTGTGTATGTGTGTGTGTGTGTGTGTGTGTGTGTGTGTGTGTGTTGTCAGTGCTGGGTTTCGTTCTGACTCGTCGTCGCTCCTTGGCGCCTCACATTCCCAGAATCCTCCTCTTTGGTCCGCCGGGATCGGGGAAGAGTCTGCAGGCCAGACTGCTGTCGGAGAAATACAAGACGGTGGACGGTTAGCGCACACACACACACACACACACACACACACACACATACTATATCTTCCATCACTGGTTGTGTATGATGTATATTGTTTTGACCAACATTTTTTATAGTGTTGTACTTGATTTTACTAATTAGAATTAAAGATGAACAACGCAGTTTTCGGCCACTGGTAGCGCTAGTGAGCAAAGTGGCTTCCCGTAAAACAACAAAAACATTTGTCACGTTTTCAAGCCTGCGCACAAGAACGTACGAACACGGAGGAGACGGAGTACACAACACTGTGTGGAGAGAGAGAGAGAGAGAGAGAGAGACAAAGAGAGACAGAGAGAGAGAGAGAGAGAGAGAGTGATAGAGAGACACAGACAGTGAGTGTCAGCACTGTACTGACTGCTGCAATAATTAATCGGACAGGAGGAGGCGGGGTCCTGACGGGAGAGAGAGAGAGAGAGACAGTGTTTAGCAGAAGAAACAGACAGCTAACAAACTAAAACCTGATGGTAATGTTGAGGAGGAAGCTCCTGAATGAAGCAGCAGGATCAGTTCTGGAGGAGCTTTGGACCGCTGGAGGAAAGTGAAGTTAGAGGAAACACTTCATGGCTTTCTTCTGACTCTGGTCAGTTAGCCTGCTAGCTAGTCCAGCTGTGCTCCTGGTGTTATGATCCTGTAGTGAGCCGGAAGTTGACGTGCGGATGGGCGGAGCCGCTGGTGTGGTCACCTGAACCGCCGCAATTTAGGCTGTCAATCATCATGTCTGTCTGTACGAGTGAAATTATAAATTAAAACAAATCTACATTGTTTACATGGAAAACTCTGTTGTTCTGTCTGTCACTCTACCTGTCTGTCTCTCTACCTGTCTGTCTCTATACATGTCTGTCTCTCTACCTGTCTGCCTGTCCACCTGTCTGCCTGTCCACCTGTCTGCCTGTCCACCTGTCTGCGTGTCCACCTGTCTGCGTGTCCACCTGTCTGCGTGTCCACCTGTCTGTGTGTCAGTGTGTTGTGGTCAGTTGCTGCGGTCTGTAGCAGCTGGTGGTTCTGCTGTGGGAGAACTGATCCGACCGTACCTGGAGACTGGACGACGAGGTACACACACACGCACACACACGCACGCACACAAGCACGCACACACACACACACACACAGAAATGCACATACGTACATCTATTATCTATGTACATCCAAAGCAACAGAGGGACAGGCAGACAGACAGACAGGCAGACAGACAGGTTGTTTGAAGTGGAAATGGGACAGTTCCTGTCCATATCCCAGCAGCCTCTGGGGTTTTATAGCTCCTCATACATCCCCCCCCCACACACACACACACACACACACCTCCACACCTCCTCCCTCCCTCCCCCTCCTCTCTTTAATTCTCCACTGTTCTTTCATACTGTATGTCAAGCTTCCTTCCATCTATCAGTGTGTGTGACAGCAGTGTGTGTGTGTGTGTGTGTGTGTGTGTGTTCTGTCAGTGTGTGTGTGTGTGTGTGTGTGTGTTCTGTCAGTGTGTGTGTGTGTGTGTGTGTGTGTTCTGTCAGTGTGTGTGTGTGTGTGTGTGTTCTGTCAGTGTGTGTGAAGATGAGAGCAGGCGTTATCACAGCCTGGATCACAGCAACTGTGTTTAACCACACACCTGTCTGCCTGTCTGTCTATCTGCCTGTCTGCCTGCCTGCCTGCCTGCCTGCCTGTCTGTCTGCCTGCCTGTCTGTCTGCCTGCCTGCCTGCCTGTCTGCCTGTCTGTCTGTCTGTCTGCCTGTCTGTCTGTCTGTCTGCCTGTCTGTCTGTCTGTCTGTCTGTCTGTCTGTCTGTCTGCCTGCCTGTCTGTCTGTCTGTCTGTCTGTCTGTCTGTCTGCCTGTCTGTCTGTCTGTCTGTCTGTCTGTCTGCCTGTCTGTCTGTCTGCCTGTCTGTCTGCCTGTCTGTCTGTCTGTCTGCCTGTCTGTCTGTCTGCCTGTCTGTCTGCAGCGTCTTCTTGTAGTCCCAGACAGCCTGGGACAGAAGCAGATTATTGGTTATTGATTCTCGGTTATTGACGACGTGTCGCCGCAGCTCCGGACAGCCTGGTGCTGCAGGTGCTGACGGAGCGTCTGAGCCGTCTGGACTGCAGCAGCCGGGGCTGGATCCTCCACGGCTTCCCCTCCGACCGCGAGCAGGCCAGGAGCCTGCAGGAGTCCAGCTACCAGCCCAACAGGTAACACTGCTACTGCTACTGCAGTAATACTACTGCTGCTACTGCAGTAATACTACTGCTGCTACTGCAGTAATACAACTACTGCTACTGCTAATACTACTACTGCTACAGCTAATACTACTGCTACTGCAGTAATACTACTGCTGCTACAGCTAATACTACTGCTACTGCTAATACTACTACTACTACAGCTAATACTACTGCTACTGCAGTAATACTACTGCTGCTACAGCTAATACTACTGCTACTGCAGTAATACTACTACTGCTACAGCTAATACTACTGCTACTGCAGTAATACTACTGCTACTGCAGTAATACTACTGCTGCTACAGCTAATACTACTGCTACTGCAGTAATACTACTGCTACTGCAGTAATACTACTACTGCTACTGCTAATACTACTACTGCTACAGCTAATACTACTGCTACTGCAGTAATACTACTGCTGCTACAGCTAATACTACTGCTACTGCAGTAATACTACTACTGCTACAGCTAATACTACTGCTACTGCAGTAATACTACTGCTGCTACAGCTAATACTACTGCTACTGCAGTAATACTACTGCTGCTACAGCTAATACTACTGCTACTGCAGTAATACTACTACTGCTACAGCTAATACTACTACTACTGCAGTAATACTACTGCTACTGCAGTAATACTACTACTGCTACTACAGTAATACTACTACTGCTACAGCTAATACTACTACTGCTACAGCTAATACTACTACTACTGCAGTAATACTACTACTGCTACAGCTAATACTACTACTACTACAGCTAATACTACTACTACTGCAGTAATACTACTGTTGCTACAGCTAATACTACTGCTACTGCAGTAATACTACTGCTGCTACAGCTAATACTACTGCTACTGCAGTAATACTACTGCTACTGCAGTAATACTACTACTGCTACAGCTAATACTACTACTACTGCAGTAATACTACTACTA